>NC_057810.1:220498451-220786591 GCF_018294505.1 Triticum aestivum | reverse complement strand
GCACGCAGCCACCGAGCGGAGCTCGTCGCCGCCGTCCACTGCCACCACGGCCACCGGGCCTCCCTCGCTTCCCCGACTAGCCCACAAGCTCCGCCACTCCGTCCTCGACCCACCTCACCAAGCCTTGCCCCTCCAGAAGCCCCCGAACGGCTTCACCGGGCTTGTCTTCTACCTCGGACCCGCCGGCCATCACCGTCAAATTCGCCGGCTCCGGACCGTCCCCGACCTCGCCGAGGCCACCGCTGCACCCGCTGTGAGCTCCGCCACCGTTTCCCCCTCTTCCCCTCTTTGTTTGATTGCCGTAGCCGTCGCCCCCTTGATGACCGAGATGCACCGCCGCCTGAGCTCGCCATCGACGATGCTCCGGTGACCAAATGGTCACCCTGGAGTGTCCAACCTACTCCTCGCGATGCGTAGCACCCTTCTAGCCCCTTGCCCCGCTCTTCTACGCACTGAAACGCGATCCCGCGCGCAACCGAACTCCGGTGGCCACCTAAGTCGTCGCCGGCGCCGATTCCGGCCACCCCGACCCCAGCTAACTCCACCAAGAGCTTCGGCTCGTCCCCAGCTCCACCTAGATGCCCTCCGCGGCCCTTGTGGTCGTCGGAGTGGCCAAAACCACTCTCCCCGCCGCGTCGGGCTCGCCGGCGGCTAAACGCCGGCGCAGCTGATGTTGACTTTGACCACGGGTGGGCCCTGGTTGACTCTGATGAGTCACTGACAGGTGGGGCCCAGCCCTGTTAATTAACCCAGTTTAGTTTAATTAAATTCTAACTAAACTAATTACACTGACACGCGGGACCCACTGTCAGGTTTGACCGGACAGTGACCTGTTGACCTGCTGACGTCACTATGAGGTCATGCTGACGCAATAATTCCTTTCTGGAATTTAAATAAATCTTAAATGATTTAATAATTTCAGAAAATAGCTCAAACTTCAATAAATCAAAGAAAATTAACCGTAACTCCAAATTAAATAGTTTATATATGAAAAATTATCAGAAAAATTCAAGGAATCCATCTGTACCATTTTCATGCATGTTAGAACAACTTATAGCTGCTGTATAGCACAAATCAATTAAATGGCATTTGAATAATCACATATGGAGTTTGAATTTGAATCTTGTATTCAAACCAACTTCATTTAATCTGTTGCTAGTTGCATTAGCTCAAAACACATTCATATTGCCATGTCATGAGCATGCATCATATTGTGCATTGCATTGATTGTATTTCTTCTTTGTTGCCGGTATTTGTTCCCTCCCGGTAGACGATGTTCCGACGTTGTGATCATTGACACTGATGAAGACTCAATGTTATCTTCAGAAGTGCCAGGCAAGCAAAACCCCCTTGTTCATTCCGATACAATCCTACTCTCTCGCTCCTGCTCTCTTTTACTGCATTAGGACAACATCGATTCATCTGTTACTTGCTGCGGTAGCTGAACCCCTTTATCCTTTGCATGACCTGTCATTGCCACAGTAAATAGATGAAACCCACTAGCATGAGTAGGAGTTGTTTGAGCCCTGTTGTGCCTACTCATTCATGCTTTCTTGTCATGCCTGCTACTGCTTAGAGTTGAGTCAGGTCTGATTCATCGGGAATGAATCAGAGGTGTGTGAACATGTCCTACTGTGTGTGAGCTAAGTGTGTGAACACGATTTGGTAAAAGGTGTCGGTGAGAGGCCATGTAGGAGTACATGGTGGGTTGTCTCATTGAAGCCGTCCTTAGGAACTGAGTTCTGTGTTTGTAATCCATGATTCAGCTACTACCATACATTGGGCCCTGAAATATGACCCCGCTCGACTTCTTATTCACCCTCGTCCTCTGTCCAGGAGTTGCAAGTAGTTTCTGGTGTTTGTAGTATGCTGGAGGCCGTGGACAGCACTGACCGTAGGGGTGGGTTGTGATGCGGTAGGCACGTGGCCGGGTATACCGGGCGCCCGTTTGGTGTCACGGAACCCTGTTCACATCGTTTGGGGCTGTGAGCGAAACTCCGGCCGGATCTCCTCATGGATGGAACCCGAATAGGCGATAAACCTGGACTAGAGACTTGAGTGTTTAGGTAGGTCGTGGTCTACACCCATGTCGGCTTTCGCTTGAAGTCTGCCGAGCACATGTCGTGTGCAGACGCTAAGTGGTGGAAACATGTATGAAGAAGTACACCCCTGCCGGGTTAACATCATCTATTCGAATAGTCGTGTCCGCGGTAAAGGACTTCTGGGTTGCTTATATCAGTTCATAGACAAGTGAAAGTGGATACCCTAAAATACGCAAGATAAGCGTGAGTGCTATGGATGGCGTTCTCGTAGGGAGACGGGAGCGGATCCATAGTGGTGTATTCATATGGTGAATATGTGGACTCGTGTGCGCCACCCCAAAGAGTTGCATTGCAGTCGTAGTTCAGGTTAGCCACCGAGTCAAAGCTGGCTTGCTGCAGTTAAACCCCACCATCCCCTTTGTTGATAATGAAGCATATGTAGTTAGTTCTGATGTAAGTCTTGCTGGGTACATTTGTACTCACGTTTGCCTATTTTATGTTTTTGCAGAGAGACTTCGGTCTCGCTAGTACTTCCGCGTGGACTTCGACGTTTAGCTTGTTACCTCAGCTATGATCTTGTGCCCTCGGCAGGATCTGGTAGATAGTCAGGCTTCTCAGCCTTTTTCATTTATAGTTGTCTGTACTCAGACATGTTAAGCTTCCGCTTGTGCTTTGACTTGTATGCTCTGATTGTTGGGTCATGAGACCCATGTTTGTAATATCTCGCTCCTCGGAGCCTATTGAATAAACTACTTGAGTCGTAGAGTCATGTTGTGATGCCATGTTGTATTTGCACATATCGAGCATATTGTGTGTATGTTATTGAAATGCTTGGTATGTGTGGGATCTGGCTATCTAGTTGTTTATCCTTAGTAGCCTCTCTTACCGGGAAATGTCTCCTAGTGCTTCCACTGAGCCATGGTAGCTTGCTACTGCTCCGGAACACTTAGGCTGACCGGCATGTGTCCTTCTTCGTTCCTGTGTCTGTCCCTTCGGGGAAATGTCACGCGATGAATACCGGAGTCCTGTTAGCCCGCTACAGCCCGGTTCACCGGAGTCCTGCTAGCCCAGTGCTACAGCCTGGATTCACTCGCTGATGACCGACACGTTCGATGCTGGGTCATGGATGCCTGTCCCTGTAAGTTTGTGCCACTTTGGGTTTATGACTAGCCATGTCAGCCCGGGCTCCTTATCATATGGATGCTAGCGACACTGTCATATACGTGTGCCAAAAGGCGCAAACGGTCCCGGACAAAGGTAAGGCGACACCCGTGGGAATACCGTGCGTGAGTCCGCAAAGTGATATGAGGTGTTACATGCTAGATCAATGTGGCATTGAGTCGGGGTCCTGACAGCATTGGTATCAGAGCTTGACTGCCTGTAGGATTACCAAGCCAAACTGGTCGAAGTTGAGTCTAGAAATTCTTTAGTTATATAAGGGAATTGATTGTGGGATGGAACGTAAGGCTCTTTTTACTCCTTATACCTTATGCCCTTCTGATCTGAGTCATCTTATCTTTTCTACGGGGTTAAGGAACTAGGCTATCTCTTCTTTCTATCAGGATCACGTGTTACTAATCCGTAGATTTATAAGATTGTTGGATTTAAGCTTGAGTTCAGTTCCTACAACTTCTGTATGTTAACTGTTGATCTCGAAACCTTGATGTTGTGCTTGTGAGTGGTTATTCCACCATTTTTGTGAATGTCTCAAATCTTTTCTGAGCATTTACAGCCGTTATGCTGTCCTAGTCATCCCAGGTTTCTAAATAGTCTGATGCATTTGCAAATCCTTCCTTTCCGTTCTCGATGTCCCTTATTTTCCAGATTAACCACACTAGACGGTGAGTTGAGGTACTCTATTGCCTCGACATTTATGTTGGAGTTATTATTATGACCCTAGGTGTCTCAGGTGATCATCTAGTGGTCTAGCCATGATCTGTGTTTCCAGTGTGATGATTCTGGCCGTCATTATCGAAAGCATCCCGTGATGCCATTTAGTTAGTAGGTATTCTATTCCTGGGTTCTTGAACCCGAGATTCACTCTACTTACTTCATGTTGATAGTGTTTGCTAGTTCCTTTAGGTTATTAGTAACTTTTGCATTAGTCCTCGAGGTCCATGGTATTTTCCTTCTTCCAAATACTATGAACCACTTATGGAAGTAGTTTGTTGGATCAAAAGATCATAACAGGAGTGCTCTCGATGAGTTCTCCATGCTATATTGTGACTCTGCCAGCTCAACCTTTCTGCATGGGTTATCCGGAAGAATTATGTTGAACCTGGTTCGACATACTAATCTATGCATCCACAACTCAGAAAGTTATATGTTCCTTTGAGTTGTCCCTCTTTAGTTATCTACTGACCGTCGTCTATCAATTGATAGTTAAGAGTATGCGTGCGTTCATTCATCGATGCCTATCACTCTTGTGGTCCGTCAAGCCATTCTATTCCGGAATGACTAGGAGAAACAAACTTCAGTACCCTATCCATTTCTAGGATTTGGTCAAAGCAGTTGTATTCCACAGATCAAAATGCCAATCCAACTTTTGTTCTGTTCCACCTCAGAGTATCACCCTCTTTCATCACAAGAGTATCGTGAGAATTGCACACCCTCTTATGAATTCTTGACACAGTGATACTTCTCTCCATCATTATTCATTTCTCGGTTCCTGTGTTATTGTAACCGGAATGCCGACAAGTGAATCGTGGTGTGTGAAATCAATACTGCTAGCAACTCCATTGCTTGGTAGTTAAATGGACGATAACCTCATTCTTAGCGTGTTGATTATTGAATCGTCACCCTAAGGTTGATTGTGCTACCTAGTCCTTATTTCTGGTGCACTCTCCGATCAGTGAGTAAGGATAGTGCCAATCCTTGCTTATTTGATCATATCGTCTTGCCCTGAAAAGCAAGATTGTTCTCGAGCTTAGTAACATACCGGTGGTTCATGATATTCCAAATTTCTTCTCAGAAGTATCACCAGGTTGTCGCCTGACCGCTATGTTGATCTCGTGATCAAGTTGGGTTCTTGTGAACCACCTTCTCTCCAAAAATCGGTGTTAGATATCCCTGAGCTAGTTGGTTAAGCTAGACAACAACTTGGAGAGTTGGAAGATAAAAGCTTGCCTGACTTAGTTCGTTCCAAAGGGATATTCTTGTGTAGTGTGTGTTGAAGAAAGATGATATCTTCATCGATTGGTACCTGTGATCAGTTGCTGGACTTATTATCTTACCCAAACCTTTGATTGAGTATGGGCTATCGTCAAATCAAATCAGAACCAACGATATTCGTAATGTTGTCTTACTCATGGTTTTTCCTCGAGCATACACCATTATATTCTTTGGTCTAACCAATGCTATCACCGTGTTCACTTAACTATGGAATTCCTTTTAAAAGGGAACCCGGATGAATTGTTGTTGAGCTCATTGGCAACATCCTTATCTCCTCCATGATTTTGTTGAACATTAAGCTAGTGTTGGAAACTTGTGTAAGCATTTTCTTCATGCCCCGTTCATGAAGTATATGTTTGGATGAAAGAAGTGACTTCCTTTGATTCACGTGCATTTGATGTAAGTTGCCGTCGTGAATTCGAGGAAGATTGTTTTGTTCCCTTTGGAATCATCCCAAATCAGTCATGCACACGTGCGAAGTATTCTGTAGTCTGGAGACTTGCAACCTTCATTCTATATGTGTCCCTAGCACACTAAGCCACTGATTGACTTGTTCAAGGAAAAGAAGTCTATGCTTGGGATCTAATCCATGGACTTGCGTAAAGACTTCGATATCCTCGATTATGGTTCCCCACCTGAACTCGGTAGTGTTTAATTATAAGACTACTACGTGGCCATGCTTGTCTGGGACAACGTGTTCACATGTTTTTAGCAGAACCAGCTCATGTTTTTGAGCTTGCTATCGTAGTTCATTTTCCGAGAATCTCGCAACGTCATCTCGTCGATTTGTGTTGCAAACTTTCATTTTTCTTCCTAGACTCGATGAGTCTGGAATATTTTGACACCAACCAGATCTGAATCTCAGGCAGATATGATGGTTGGAACATTTCCCAAGAACTATAATACTGGTCCCTCGATAACCGGTAAAGTGGATGTCATGGCCAACACACCCAGCCGGAAGACCTATTATTGTAGTATCTTGATTGAAGAAGTTGGCCACCTTCCCATAAGGACTTCGTAGGATTTACTCCCTAGTTGTGCCTTATGATTTTTGTGTTTCGAAGTCCGACCTTTTACTTGATGTTCTAGATATCAAACCATATCTATGGATGGGTTACGCTAGCACATCAAGGAGAACATTAGAAGCCGAGTGCTAAATGCCTCTCGGTCGATCATCCAGATTTTATTTGCTTGGCCTCGCTAAGGTGAAATCTGAGAAAGTGTTATCTTCCTTTGCATCTGCATCGTCCATCGCTATTCATCATGGTAGTATGTTGTGTTGTCAGCACCCTTGACGCGGTTGTTGATAAAACCTTGATGATTGTGGAAATGCTCAAGTTCTTGAGAGCACGCACAAGCGCTACGTGTTATCATCGTCACTAACTGGGATTCCTCTCAGTTTCCTCGACAATGCTATGACCTTTTCAAATAGTGAATTCACTCTCTATTGTTGGGTCCTTCCCCGGTTAGCAGAATCATTCCCAGCATTTGCATTTTGTTCCCAGCTTGCACCGCCAATGTGCCATTCTACCATGGGTCCCTTCCATTTCCGGTGGTAAGCGAATTCATCCATTACGTTGTCTTCAACCAGGTAATCCACATCATCAAAGTCCGAGTATGCCATTCTACCGACCCCCTCCAAACGATCGCTCGACAATTGCCTTAGGCTGGTTTAAAGAGTTTCAATGATCTCTGAATCAAAAGTAATTCTTTTTGGCACTTAAGAGGGATATATATCTACGAATCACCATCCCTAAGGTGCCTCGTTGTGGTATCATGGCAAGTCAACTCCTCGCTACGCTGACAACCGTTTACCACCCTCGTAAGTGTGGAATTGTAGTCTATCTGGTAAACCTCCGTCATTTGTTCCACTCCTTTCCCCTAGAGGTGTGCTTCGTCTCTCAGCTCAAGAGATGTTGCTATGTCTCATCCCGAGAGTTAATCCTGAGTTGTTCGACCTTCGAGAAGAACGATTCTTTTAGGGTCTTTCCTTCCTCTCGTTGTCATGATAGTTGGAGTTCTCAGAGCAAGACTTCGAGACAAGATGATGATCGAATCAAGGTTCTTATGAAGTGCAACCTGGATCGTGAAGATTGTGATAGTTTGCGTTCCCCCTTCACCTTACCCTACGCTTGAATCTCAGGACGAGATTTTTGTTTAGTGGGGGTGAGTTGTCACATCCCTGGTCCTGTTATGCACTAGGCCAGACCTCATGTGAGCATCATGTTTTAATTCAAATGAAATTTGAATTGAGGGATTTTCAAAGCCTCAGAAACCTTCTAAAAATGATCAACATTAAAATCTTCTCAAAGAAGTCCAAGAAAATGTTCCTCTTAGTCTCTGAAAATATTGCAAAGAGGTAAAACTCAAAACAATATTTTTGGTATCTCAGAGTTAATTATTTTGGGCCTTTGAATTAAATAAATAACTATTTGCATTGGATATATATTTCTTAATTAATTAATATATGTCCAATAATTCTGATCTTTGATGAAGGGCTTTGGAATAATCCTACTAGTCCCTACCATAAATATCAGAAGCAATAAAAATGATTTAGTGTCTAAAACTAAATCAAAACAAACTACAGAAAATAGAAAATACAATTAAATAGAAATAAAAGAGGGAGAGAGAAGAACTACCTGGCGCTCACCTCTCAGCCCACCTGGCCCAACCCCAGCTGGCGGCCCAGCCCGCCACCGCTAACCCCCCTGTCGTCTTCCTCCCCTCGCACCGAAGCAGCTCGGTGGCGAGCGCTGGCGATGCCCCGGCCACCTCCTGCTTTCCGCCTTCCTCTCGTCGCCCTGGACCCCGTCCGCGACGCCACGCAACCCCGCGGCCCTTCTCACTCTCCTCGCTCCTTCCCCCCCCCTCCTCTGTTTCTCGCACGCAGCCACCGAGCGGAGCTCGTCGCCGCCGTCCACTGCCACCACGGCCACCGGGCCTCCCTCGCTTCCCCGACTAGCTCACAAGCTCTGCCACTCTGTCCTCGACCCACCTCACCAAGCCTTGCCCCTCCAGAAGCCCCCGAACGGCCTCACCGGGCTCATCTTCTACCTCGGACCCGCCGGCCATCGCCGTCAAATTCGCCGGCTCCGGACCGTCCCCGACCTCGCCGAGGCCACCGCTGCACCCGCTGTGAGCTCCGCCACCATTTCCCCCTCTTCCCCTCTTCGTTTGATTGCCGTAGCCGTCGCCCCCTTGATGACCGAGATGCACCGCCGCCTGAGCTCGCCGTCGATGATGCTCCGGTGACCAAATGGTCACCCTGGAGTGTCCAACCTACTCCTCACGATGCGTAGCACCCTTCTAGCCCCTTGCCCCGCTCTTCTACGCACTGAAACGCGATCCCGCGCGCAATCGAACTCCGACGGCCACCTAAGTCGTCGCCGGCGCCGATTCCGGCCACCCCGACCCCAGCTAACTCCACCAAGAGCTTCGGCTCGTCCCCAGCTCCACCTAGATGCCCTCCGCGGAGCTTGTGGTCGTCGGAGTGGCCAAAACCACTCTCGCCGCCGCGTCGGGCTCGCCGGCGGCTAAACGCCGGCGCAGCTAACGTTGACTTTGACCACGGGTGGGCCCTAGTTGACTCCGATGAGTCACTGACAGGTGGGGCCCAGCCCTGTTAATTAACCCAGTTTAGTTTAATTAAATTCTAACTAAACTAATTACACTGACACGCGGGACCCATTGTCAGGTTTGACCGGACAGTGACCTGTTGACCTGCTGACGTCACTATGAGGTCATGCTGACGCAATATTTCCTTTCTGGAATTTAAATAAATCTTAAATGATTTAATAATTTCAGAAAATAGCTAAAACTTCAATAAATCATAGAAAATTAACCGTAACTCCAAATTAAATAATTTATATATGAAAAATTATCAGAAAAATTCAAGGAATCCATCTGTACCGTTTTCATGCATGTTAGAACAACTTATAGCTGCTGTATAGCACAAATCAATTAAATGGCATTTGAATAATCACATATGGAGTTTGAATTCGAATCTTGTATTCAAACCAACTTCATTTAATCTGTTGCTAGTTGCATTAGCTCAAAACACATTCATATTGCCATGTTATGAGCATGCATCATATTGTGCATTGCATTGATTGTATTTCTTCTTTGTTGCCGGTATCTGTTCCCTCCCGGTAGGCGATGTTCCGACGTTGTGATCATTGACACTGATGAAGACTCAATGTTATCTTCAGAAGTGCCAGGCAAGCAAAACCCCCTTGTTCATTCCGATAGAATCCTACTCTCTCGCTCCTGCTCTCTTTTACTGCATTAGGACAACATCGATTCATTTGTTACTTGCTGAGGTAGCTGAACCCCTTTATCCTTTGCATGACCTGTCATTGCCACAGTAAATAGATGAAATCCACTAGCATGAGTAGGAGTTGTTTGAGCCCTGTTGTGCCTACTCATTCATGCTTTCTTGTCATGCCTGCTACTGCTTAGAGTTGAGTCAGGTCTGATTCATCGGGAATGAATCAGAGGTGTGTGAACATGTCCTACTATGTGTGAGCTAAGTGTGTGAACACGATTTGGTAAAAGGTGTCGGTGAGAGGCCATGTAGGAGTACATGGTGGGTTGTCTCATTGAAGCCATCCTTAGGAACTGAGTTCTGTGTTTGTAATCCATGATTCAGCTACTACCATACATTGGGCCCTGAAATATGACCCCACTCGACTTCTTATTCACCCTCGTCCTCTGTCCAGGAGTTGCAAGTAGTTTCTGGTGTTTGTAGTATGCTGGAGGCCGTGGACAGCGCTGACCGTAGGGGTGGGCTGTGATGCGGTAGGCACGTGGCCGGGTATATCGGGCGCCCGTTTGGTGTCACGGAACCCTGTTCACATCGTTTGGGGCTGTGAGCGAAACTCCGGCCGGATCTCCTCATGGATGGAACCCGAATAGGCGATAAACCTGGACTAGAGACTTGAGTGTTTAGGTAGGTCGTGGTCTACACCCACGTCGGCTTTCGCTTGAAGTCTGCCGAGCACATGTCGTGTGCAGACGCTAAGTGGTGGAAACATGTATGAAGAAGTACACCCCTGCAGGGTGAACATCATCTATTCGAATAGCCGTGTCCGCGGTAAAGGACTTCTGGGTTGCTTATATCAGTTCATAGACAAGTGAAAGTGGATACCCTAAAATACGCAAGATAAGCGTGAGTGCTATGGATGGCGTTCTCGTAGGGAGACGGGAGCGGATCCATAGTGGTGTATTGATATGGTGAATATGTGGACTCGTGTGCGCCACCCCAAAGAGTTGCATTGCAGTCGTAGTTCAGGTTAGCCACCGAGTCAAAGCTGGCTTGCTGCAGTTAAACCCCACCATCCCCTTTGTTGATAATGAAGCATATGTAGTTAGTTCTGATGTAAGTCTTGCTGGGTACATTTGTACTCACTTTTACCTATTTTATGTTTTTGCAGAGAGACTTCGGTCTCGCTAGTAGTTCCACGTGGACTTCGACGTTTAGCTTGTTACCTCAGTTACGATCTTGTGCCCTCGGCAGGATCTGGTAGATAGTCAGGCTTCTCAGCCTTTTTCATTTATAGTTGTCTGTACTCAGACATGTTAAGCTTCCGCTTGTGCTTTGACTTGTATGCTCTGATTGTTGGGTCATGAGACCCATGTTTGTAATATCTCGCTCCTCGGAGCCTATTGAATAAACTACTTGAGTCGTAGAGTCATGTTGTGATGCCATGTTGTATTTGCACATATCGAGCATATTGTGTGTATGTTATTGAAATGCTTGGTATGTGTGGGATCTGGCTATCTAGTTGTTTATCCTTAGTAGCCTCTCTTACCGGGAAATGTCTCCTAGTGCTTCCACTGAGCCATGGTAGCTTGCTACTGCTCTGGAACACTTAGGCTGGCCGGCATGTGTCCTTCTTCGTTCCTGTGTCTGTCCCTTCGGGGAAATGTCACGCGATGAATACCGGAGTCCTGTTAGCCCGCTACAGCCCGGTTCACCGGAGTCCTGCTAGCCCAGTGCTACAGCCTGGATTCACTCGCTGATGACCGACACGTTCGATGCTGGGTCATGGATGCCTGTCCCTGTAAGTTTTGCCACTTTGGGTTTACGACTAGCCATGTCAGCCCGGGCTCCTTATCATATGGATGCTAGCGACACTGTCATATACGTGTGCCAAAAGGCACAAATGGTCCCGGGCAAAGGTAAGGCGACACCCATGGGAATACCATGCGTGAGGCCGCAAAGTGTTATGAGGTGTTACATGCTAGATCGATGTGGCATTGAGTCGGGGTCCTGACAGCATTGGTATCAGAGCTTGACTGCCTGTAGGATTACCAAGCCAAACTGGTCGAAGTTGTGTCTAGAAATGCTTAGTTATGTAAGGGAATTGATTGTGGGATGGAACGTAAGGCTCTTTTTACTCCTTTACCTCATGCCCTTCTGATCTGAGTCATCTTATCTTTCCTACGGGGTTAAGAACTAGGCCTTCTCTTCTTTCTATCAGGATCACGTGTTACTAATCAGTAGACTTATAAGATTGTTGGATTTAAGCCTCGTCTCAGTTCCTATTACTTCCGTATGTTAACTGTTGATCTCGAAACCTTGATATTGTGCTTCTGAGTGGTTATGCCACCATTTTTGTGAATGTCTCAAATCTTTTCTGAGCATTTACAGCCGTTATGCTGTCCGAGTCATCCCAGGTTTCTAAATAGTCTGATGCATTTGCAAATCATTCCTTTCCGTTCTCGATGTCCCTTATGGCCAGATTAACCACACTAGACGGTGAGTTGAGGTACTCTATTGCCTCGACATTTATGTTGGAGTTATTATTATGACCCTAGGTGTCTCAGGTGATCATCTAGTGGTCTAGCCATGATCTGTGTTTCCAGTGTGATGATTCTGGCCGTCATTATCGAAAGCATCCCGTGATGCCATTTAGTTAGTAGGTATTCTATTCCTGGGTTCTTGAACCCGAGATTCACTCTACTTACTTCATGTTGATAGTGTCTGCTAGTTCCTTTAGGATATTAGTAACCTTTGCATTAGTCCTCGAGGTCCGTGGTATTTTCCTTCTTCCAAATACCATGAACCACTTATGGCAGTAGTTTGTTGGATCAAAAGATCATAACAGGAGTGCTCTTGGTGAATTCTCCATTATATATTGTGACTCTGCTAGTTCTACCTTTCTGCATGGGTTATCCGGAAGAAATATGTTGAACTTCGTTCGACATGCTAAACCATGCATCCACAACTCAGAAAATCGTATGTTCTTTTGAGTTGTCCGTCTTTAGTTGTCTTCTGACCCTCGTCTATCAATTGATAGTCAAGATTATGTGTACATTCGTTCATTGATGCCTATTACTCTTGTGGTCTGTCAAGCCATTCTATTCCGGAATGACTCGGAGGAACAAACTTCAGTACCTCATCCATATCCAGGATCGAGTCAAAGAAGTTGTCTTCCGCAGATCAGATGCAATCCAGCTTTTGATTCTGTTGTACCTTGAGGTATTACAATCTTTATATCAAGAATATCATTGGATTTGCACACCCTCTTATGAATTCTTGTTGCAGTGATACTTCTTGCCATCATTGTTCATTCCTCGGTTTCGTGTTGTTGCAACCGGAATGCCGACGGGTGAACTATGATGTGTGAAATCAGTACCCCTAGCAACTAGTTGCTTGGTAGTAAATGGACAATATTCTCATTCTTAGCATGTTGGTTATTGGATCACCATTCTAAGATAGATTGTGCTACCTAGTCCTTATTTCCTGGTGCACTCTTTGATTGATGAGTTAGGATTTTGTCAAGTCCTCGCTCATTTGATCATATCATCTTGCCCTGAAAAGCAAGATTGTTCTCGAGCTTAGTAACATATCGGTGGTTCGTGATTTTCCGTATATCTTCTCGGAAGTATTACCAGGTTGTCACCTGACCGCTATGATGAGTTCGTGATCAAGTTGGTTTATTCCTGTAAACCACCCCTTCTCCAGGAATCCGTGTTGGATACCCCTGAGCTAGACGGTTAAGCTGAACAGCAACTTGGAGAGTTGGAAGATAAAAGCTTGCCTAACTTAGTTCATTTTCCAAAAGGGATATCTTGTGTTTGTGTGAGTTGAAGAAACATGTTATCTTCAGCGATTGGTCCCTGTGATCAGTTATTGGAGCTATTGTCTTGCCAAAACTTTGATTTGAGTGTGGGCTATTCTCAAATCAAATCAGAACCAACGATGTTTGTAATGTTGTCTTACTCGTGGATTTTCCTCGAGCATACACCATTATATATTTTGGGTCTGACCAATACTATCACCTTGTTCACATAGTTATGGAATTCCATCTCCATGGAAATCCCGATAACTTGTTGTCGAGCCCATCAGCAGCATTTTGTCTCATCCATGATTCGTGTTGAACATCCAGCTAGTGTTGGAAACTTTTATAAGCATTATCTTCATGTCCCGTGCATGAAGCATATGTTCGGATCTAAGAAGTGACTTCCTCCAGCTCATGTGCGTTTGATGCAAGTTGCCGCCGTGGATTTGAGAAAGTCAATGTTGCTTCCTTTGGAATCGTCTCAAATCATTCATGCATACGTGCGAAGTATTCTGTGGTTCGAAGACTTGCAACCTTCATTCCATATGTAGTCCTAGCACACCAAGCCACTGATTGATTTGTTCAAGGAGAAGAAGTCTCTTCTTAAGAGCAAGACTTATGCGAGGACTTCGATATCCTCGATGATGGTTCCCCACCTGAACTCGGTAGTGTTTTATTGTAAGACTACCATGTGATCATGTTTATCTGTGACAGCGTGTTCACATGTTTGTAGCAGAACCAGCTCATGTTTTGGAGCTTACTATCGTAGTTCATTCCCCGAGAATCTCGCAACGTCATCTCGTTGATTTGTGTTGCAAACTTTCGTTTTTCTTCCTAGACTCGATGAGTCTGGAATATCCTAACACCAACCAGATCTGAATCTCAGGCAGATGTGATGGTTGGAACATTTCCCAAGAACTATAATACTAATCCCTCAATAACCGGTAAAGTGGATGTCATGGCCAACACACCCAGCCGGAAGACCTATTATTGTAGTATCTTGATTGAGAAAGTTGGCCACCTCCACATAAGGACTTCGTAGGACTTACTCCCTAGCCGTTCCTTATGGATTTTTGTGTTCCCGAAGTCCGACCTTTTACTTGATGTCTAGTTACCAAACCATTTTTATGAATGGGATACGCTAGCACATCAATGAGAACATTAGAAGCGGAGTGCTAAATGTCTCTCGGTCAATCATCCAGATTTTGCTTCCTTGGCCTCGCTAAGGTGAAATCTGAGAGAGTGTTATCTTCCTTTGCATCTGCATCATCCATCATCATTCATCTTGGTAGTAAGTTGTGTTTCCAGGATCCTTGACACGGATGTTGGTAAAACCTTGATGATTGTGGAAATGCTCAAGTTCTTGAGAGCACGCACAAGCGCTACATGTTATCATCGGCACTAACTGGGATTCCTCTCAGTTTCCTCGGCAATGCTATGACCTTCTCAAAAAGTGAATTCACTCTCTATTGTTGGGTTCTTCCCTAGTTGCCAGAATCATTCCCAGCATTTGCATTTTGTTCCCAGCTTGCACCGCCAATGTGCCATTCTACCATGGGTCTCTTCCATTTCCGGTGATAAGCAAATTCATCCATTACGTTGTCTTCAACAAGGTAATCCACATCATCCATGTCCGAGTATGCCATTCTACCGACCCCCGCCAATCGATTGCTGTGATTTGCCTTAGGCTGAACAGAGAGTCTCAATGATCTCTATATCAAAGGTAATTCTTTTTGCCACTTAAGGGGATATTTCTATGAGTCACCATCCCTAAGGTGCCTCGTTGTGGTATCATGGCAACTCAACTCCTCGCTACGTTGACAACCGATCACCACATTCTTAAGTCTGGAATTGTTGTCTACTTAGCGAGCCCTCGTCATCTGTCTCACTCCATTTCTTCAGATGTATGCTTCGTGTCTCAGCTCAAGAGATGTTGCTATGACTCACTTGGTGAGCTGATCCTAAGTTGATTGATCTTCGAGAAGATCGATTCTTCCAGAGTTGTCCTTTTCCTCTTGCTGTCATGCTAGCTGGAGTTCTCAGAGCAAGACGACGGGACAAAGATGGTGATCGAATCAACGTTCATTCGAAGTGCAACCTGGATCGTGAAGATTATACTAGTTTGCGTTTCCCCTTCATCTTACCCTATGCTTGAATCTTGAGATGAGATTCTTGTTTAGTGGGGGTGAGTTGTCACATCCCTAGTCCTGGCCTGTCCTATGCTTGCTTCCATCTGTGCATCATGTTTAAATTCTTGAAACTTGAACTGAGGAATTCAGAAGCCTCAAAACCCTAAATAAAAGAAGGGCAAAAACCCTAAAATCTCATTCATTGTTCCAAAATGCTCTTCTTAGATGTTTAATATTTTTGGCAAGGGTTTTGATCCAAACCAAAAATAATGAACATTTTAAAAGGATTTATTTTTGGGACTTTGAATTTAAATCATTAGCTATTTGAATTTGAATTATATTCATATTTGAATTTGAAACTGTCGAATGTCTTCTCTGCGTCCTAGTAAGCAGAAGACACAGAGACAAACATTAAGTCTGTTTTAAATGATTTATTCTTATTGTTTGAAATTCGGAGAAACCGGAACGACCATCTGACAAACCTGGCGGGTGTGGGAACCTGGGACAACTCTGAGTATGTTGCATGCTTGCCACGTGCCCCTCAGATGTGAACCACCAGGGGCACCTGCATAATTGCGCTGTGCCGCTCACTTCCTTATAAATACATGTCCCCTGCGGTAAAGAAAACCTTCTTCCACCTCTCCACCTCGTCAAAACCCTAGCGCCACCGCTAGCTCTCGAGGACGCCGGCGACGAAGCGCTTAGCTGCCGCGACTTCTCCGACGCCGTCCTCACGCCGGCTGCGGACATCATCCTCTCCGCCACCGCCGTAGGTGTCCTCCGTCGCCAAGTTAGGGCACGGTGGATTGAACTGCTCGGTCTCCTATTCATCCCATCTAGCAGTTCTTCGTGTGGTAAATATAATTATATTTTTACCATCTTTTTGATTCTCAAAGATTCATCCTATTTACCGAAATTGGTTTCTACCTATACAATGTTAGATCTACTCTGTCTGCGTCTCATACTGCCTAGTATATTCACTTAAACTTCATATCTAGTTTGATTCCTCACTTGTACTTATTCACAGATTCGTACAAATCTGGAACCAACTCTCAACATATAAGTGAATGTCTTCGCATCATGAGGTCAATGTCTTCAAACTGATTTATCTTCAAAATCTTCTGAGAATGCATATGACCTGTTCCCCTTCCCTCGCATCTCTAATGCTGTCACAGGTACATGTCCGTGGGAGAATCCCTTGGTTCTCATAGTCTGCATTCATTTGCAGAATTCTTACAGCATCACATTAACTCTCCCGAAGCCAGTTCCTATTTGTCCAGCAAGCGAAAGTCCTTGAAGCCTTTGAACGTGTTGAAGCCATTCAGTTTGAAGTTCATGGCTGCAGAGAAATCAGTAAGGAAGGGTGGCAGACAGCGTCGTGGGGGAACATCAAAAGATTTGCCTGATGACCTCGCAAAGCTTTACAAGACAGATCCTCAAGAGAATTATCATCAGCGCAAGACACGAATCCAATGGATTCGACAATATTGGGCTGAACAATGGTTCAAATACAAGTTCGTGACCCAGGAATATGCTGAGAAGAATGCAATCAGAAGTCCTTGGGGTGATATTCTCTTTCAAACCCTTCCACCCAAGAACAGAGCTGAAGCTATTGCACAGGGTTTCTATCCTTGTATGGTCCGTGGACCTCAGCCTGAAAATGCCGACCCATCATCATTGCTCTGGTGTCGTGACGATAATCTTTTCAAGCGCAACTTCCAGCATGCAAAGGCATCGGCCAAGGAAAACAAGAAGTCATTGGGATTAGACTTCAACCCTGGTCCCTCTGCTCCTCGTGCTGACGGCTCACATGATGCAGAACCCAATGTCATCAGCCCCTTCTCCAACCTTGATGGCCTCATCACTTACATCTTGGTCCAAGGCGCCAAAATGGATCATTCTGATAATGATGCTAACACTGATGAAGCCCCAACTCCTCCTCCAAAGCCGCAGAAGCTAAAGAAGGCTAAGGCTTCAAGATCAGCTGCTCCTCCAAAAGCTTCACGTGCGAAGCCACTGGCCACTGCACCTCCTGAAGACAGTGTGCAGTCTGAAGATCTATCATGTATCTCCAAGAAGACGGAGAAGAAAAAGAAAATCGTCAAGCATACTGATCAGACCTTGACTCCTGTTGCCATTCTGCGAGAAGAGCGCATTGATCTGTCCAGCGATGAAGATCTTGCAGATGATGCTCTTGAGCAACTGATCAAGAGCAAGGAAGAAGCAGAGATATTCAATGATTTGCCTCTCTTCGATGTGGCAATCATCCATCACTTCATTGATGAGTGGTTTGACACCCCAAATCTCAGCTTTGAAGATCTGCAACTTCCCATTGGCCTCAGCGTCTCCTTCAATGGCGCAATTGCTTCTGAGCTAGCTCTTGCTCAGTGCATCGTTGAACTGAAGCACAAGATCAACTATGAGAAAGCTCAGTTCAAGAAGCATGTGGCCAAGCTCAGCGTGCAAGATGTCAAAAACTTCAAGATCATGCTGCACGAGCTTAAAGAAGCCTTTCTCAAGAAGCGCGAAGAAGCCAGAGGCTCTCGTGAGCATATGAAGAGTCTGGCTGACAAGTGTGTGCTAGCCTACAATGAGGCTGAGAAGCGCAAGGCTCTTGGTCGTCCTAGCATTGACCCCAGAATGGCTGCAAAGAAGAAGAAGTTATCAACTGCCCAATCTGCTCCTTCAAGGCAGGAAGCACCTCGCATAGTCTTCCCAAGCAGCATGACTGGCTCGAAGCAAAAGGTCAAGTCAACCGCTTCAGAACAGAAGAAGACGAGGGCTGCCGAGGCTGAAGCCAGAAAAAGGAAAAATACTGAAGCCTCTGATGCTGCTCCCTCCAAGAAGAAGCACAAAACCAAGAAGAATCGGGTTGCTCCCACAGAGCCCTTAGTTGTTGAACCTATCTCAGTGGTTCTCCCTGCATCTGAACACCAAGAACGATGGATGATAGTTCATGAGCCTGCTTCCACAGAGGCTCATGAAGCTGAAGACATTCCAGCAGTTGACCCCACCGCTGCTGAAGACATTGGTCATAGTGACAATGTTGAAGATGATGAAGTTCTTCCTCAGATCGAACATAACGTGGTATCATCGCCTATTCTCATGAACAGCGAACTCATCAGCACTGGTCGTCCTCTGACGCCAATTGCTCAGGATGCATCATGGGATGATCACCCACAACAACAAGACTCCCCAAGTACTCCCCAACAACAACAAGTCACACCACCTGTGCAAGAAGAACAAGAAGAATTTGAGGCCCAACCAACTCCATCTCCAAAGGCGTCGCCAGCATTTTGCAGGCTTCGCAAAGGACAAAGGCCTCAAGTCCCTCTTTCGAGCGTTCCAGAAGGAGAAGTGCACCACCAACCTATTGCACGTCAAGTGTTTCCAGAAGCCACTCCAACTGTGAATGTCTCCTTTTCTAAAGCCAAAGTTGCTGAAGACAATCCAGCTACATCAGCCGATGACAATCAAGAAGAAGATCGTGTCTGAACTCCCCCGATTACTGAAGAAGCTGTTCCTGATGTGAACGTGCCAGTGCCCGACCCTCCAGCTCGTCAAGTGGAGGTTGAAAATCTTGAGGCTGCCACCACCAACACAAATGAAGCCAATGATGTAGTCATGGCTGAAGTAAATGTGGAGCCTGCACCAACAATGTGCTCGGAGCCAATGATGCAACTGCTCCTGAAGTATCTGTTGTGCAGCCTGACGCCTCAGTTTTTTTGCCACTGCTCCTGTTTAGCCACCAAGGCCCTATACAATTGAGCAAGCTTACAACTATGGTCAGCTAATCACTGTCAAATGGCCCATTCTGGTCCCTCCGCCTACTGCCTCTGGTCCTTAGTTTGATTATCATATTGAGCATAGGCCTCAGGTCCAGAAACCAAAGCCAAGACTGCCAAGGTTCCCAGGTACTGCCACCTCTACAGGGTCCTTCAATGCAAATGGCTTCAAAATCCACAACACCTTCTTTGACAGCGCAAAGAACCCCTACTCAAGGCCAAGAATATCATCTGATCGTTCCCGGAGCTTTCAGCAGCGAAGCTATTACTCCTGCGTTCTGTATGACCAAGGGCGCATTTTCCCTCATATGTGCCTCGACACTGAAGCCATTGCCGGACTGCCATGCTTAGAAGAAGCACTTGACTACTTCCGTGATGCAGGTCTGCTCAGCTTTGTGACAGACAAAGAACATTGGAATGAGGAACTTTTGCTTCAATTCTATGCTACCCTCCACATTCGTGCCTACAACAGGGATATAAAGACATGGGTTCTCGAGTGGATGACAGGAAATGTTCATCATGAAGCCAAAGCTCTTGACGTCATTGAGCTTACAGGCCTACCCACTCCCGGAGAGCTGTACGAACCTGATTGTCAACTCCACCACAATGCACTGGAGAGCATCTTCCATAAGCCAGAGCCCAACATGAGCCAGATGTTGAGCATGATGAAGCCTCTGCCACCTGACGCTGAATACCCAAAGGAGTTCTTTGTTGATGACCTTGAGTATCTTCCTCGCACAATATATCACATTATCAGGCGAACTCTATGGCCTATCAAAGGGCATTCATCAGCTGCAAAACTTGAAGGAACAATGAAGACATTGGTCTTTTACATCCTCAATGGCATCAGCTTCAACACACAAGAATTCTTCATCCGGCAACTGGCTACGTCTGGATCTGACCTTTTTGGCCTGAAATTTTATGCTCCATGGGTCATGCGCCTCATCAAGCTACACTCCTCTGTCAACTATCAGCCCTCTGCTCGCAATCATCTGATCATTCTACCAGAGGTTGATATGTCAGTTGAAGCCATATACCCTGAGCCTGCCAAGAAGCCTCTTTGTCTTCAAAATGCTGATCACCAAAGCTTCACTCAGCCCATGGAAGGAGTCCAAGTAGTAACTCATATCTATCCAATGGCTGGGAACACTCGTCTGCCTCACCGTGCACAAACTGAAGCTACTGAGAGCACAATTGCACAAAGACCTAAGAAGCGCTCTCGCGTCCTAAATGACTGAGAACTTCTTGTGGCACTGCATCAGTAACAAGACAAGCATTAGTAAAAATGCAAAGCCTCTTGGTGGACGTCAATCGCATTCAAAATCTTGCCACCAAGAATGCTTTTGTCACTCACAAGACATGTCGGCGATCATGGAAGAGTTTGATGCTGCTTAGTGCTGAAGCAGATCTTCAAGACGATGGCTTCACTGAAAGATTCAAGTTTGATTCCACTCCTCCACGGAATGCTGTCCTACGTTGAACTCCATCCCTTGAAGACTCTGACTATTCTTCCTCCACGGCAATGGTGAATGCCAAAGTGATCGATGATGAAGACGATGCTACTTCACCGCCCCCTACTTCTGCACGCATCGACACTGCACCAAGTACGTCTACACCGCCAAACAACAACGACAACCCTGCTGCTTCACCTACTCATGAGAACGAGTAGATGCTCTATGTCTTCAAACCTTTTTGGTCCTTACTAACAAAAGGGGGAGAAGCATATGAGTTTGATAGTCTTCAAGCGGGTTCATATGGGCGGTTGCTTTATATTTTGCCTTGTGTTTACAACTCTCGTTTTTGATACATTTGGTTCTTATAGTTGTAACACTTAAACTCGATGGTCGTCTGCTACTTATTTGCTTTTCTGTGATGCGATGATAAATTCCGCATGTGCGTTGATAACTTCTGCACTTAGATCATTCTGCAGACGTCCATTTTTCATTATGCATGTCATTCTCTTAGTTATATCATTTCATGCATGATGAATTATCTTCATAAGTTGAAGAGGATCTCCACAAGTACAACCTGCTATGTGCATTTGCATTCCAAAAGCAAATTACTTATATGCACATCTTTAGGGGGAGCCTTTGCTACTTATGAAGACAATACCCTATCCTTTACAATTTCACATACTTTATCCCCGTTGAAAACTTCAACAAGTTTGTCATCAATCACCAAAAAGGGGGAGATTCTAAGTGCATCTAGTACCACCCCTAGTTGGTTTTGGAGTATTGACGACAAATTTGGTTGAGGGACTAATGCGTTTCTGAGAATTGCAGGATAACGTAGGTAGTGTCCCTCATTGATTCGGTTTACCTACCGGAGATGACCCCTAAAAATGTATGAAGACATTGAAGAAAATGGTGGTATGTGAAGATATTCATATTGAAGACTATGACATGAGAAGACATTGAGTGAAGACTATGGAGCGCGAAGACTGTGTCGTCTCGTTGTTTCCTTTTTCTTCTTTGTTGAGTCATAGGAACCACCGTACTGTTAAGTGGGGTCCAAGTGAACAAAGTCAGAATGACTAATGTGATGCTCAACCCAAATCCTATGTCTTCGAGCGAAGACAATGAGAGCAAATCTTATCCAGAGCTGGATGAGTCAGCTTTGCTTCTAGCCCAAGTAAGGTTGCCGTGTGTGTTTGAAATCTGACCGTTGGAACATGTGTTAGTTCCTTAGTGACCCAGGGTCATTTCGAACATATCAGGTCGGGTTGCCTTGTGTCTATAAGTAGCCCACCCCCTACACCATAAATTGGTGGCTGCTCAGAGTTAGTGCACGGCTTTTGTCATTTGAGAGCAACCCACCTCGAAGCCTTTGAGAGAGAGAAATCCTTGCGAGGACAAAGCCCAAACACCCAGAGCCAAAGAGTGTTAGGCATCACTGAAGTCTTTCTGTCTGTGTGACCTGAAGACTTATTACACTTGAGGACTGTGAATCCTCCAGCCGGTTAGGCGTCGCGTTCTGAGCATCCAAGAGTCATTGTGGATCGCCGGTGAACGAAGTCTGTGAAGGTTCGGAAGTCTACCTTGAAGACTTACCAGAGTGATTGGGCGAGGACTGTGTGTCCTTAGCTCAAGGGGAATAAGGTGAAGACACGGTCTTCTGAGTTGAATCTCAGCCTCCCTAACCAGACGTACAGTTGTCACAGCAACTGGAACTAGTCCAAAAATCCTGTGTCTTCAACAAGTGACTGGTTCTATCCTTTCCCTCCCTTTACTTAACGTTTGTCTTCGTGAAGTCATTGCCTACTTGTCATATCTGTTTGACTTCATTGCTTGACTACTATCGTTGGTTGGCTTCATACTAACTTCCATCCTAATCCTTTCTACTAAGCTGCTATTAGTCTTTGTACTTTCACATTATTGCATACTTGACTATGGCTTGCTTGTTGTAGTTCATCTTCCGCTGCATATCAATTAGGTCATTTCTATTGTTTGTCTTCGAAACTTCCACGTTTTGAAGACTTTCATAAAAATCGCCTATTCACCCCCCTCTAGTCGATAACTAGCACTTTCAGTATGGTATCTGGTGTTGTGTGTATTTTGCATGGCCTATTGAGCCATCCCTCCAGAATGGTTATGCGCCCTATAATGGGCTTCGATTTCTTTACTATTGGATCGGGTGACCCACGAGGGTTCATCCTTTTTGCCGGGATGAGGGGTTGAGTGGGAACTGGTGGCTCCCATGGAGCCGCCTAAGTTTTCCAGGCGCTTTCCATTGCGCAACACTTCTATACTATGGTTGCGAAGTCAGTGAAGTGTAATATGCGACGACGGTTAATTGCATTGAGGATTCCATTGTCTGTGCAATTATTGCAGAATACAGAGATCACGTCTTCGTCGGGGCAATCTTTAATCTTGTTTTTAACGAGGAATCTGGCCCAAAAGTGATGGACTGTTTCCTCAGACTGCTGTCGTATGTACATGAGATCGCATATATCTGGGTGGGTGGGTGGATTTGAATCCGAAACCTGACCCAATTTGGGATCCGGAGTGTGAGAAACTTCCGATCTTAACAGTTCGGGTTCTAGGATATCAACCAATTTTTCAGGTCCACCGTCCGACTCTAGCCTCGGAGGACGGGGCACGTCCTTTTGCAGACGGGTATCCGGCTCTTTGAGCTCGGAAATCCAAACATAGTTCATCCTCAAGATAGAGGAAGAGTTGTTGTATTGCTCCTGTACTACCGCTATCTGATGGGTGATCGGCGAAGATTTGATTTCTCTCTGATTGGGTTTAAGCCCAATCTGATCGTAGTCTGTAGCGACCCCCAAGGCGGCGATGCGATCCAGGAGTTCGGTTAACAATGACAAATCCGTCGGATCCATCTGTTTGGAGTATTCGGAGTCGATACAGAGGCAATTTTCAATGACCCGAGAACTCATCGTCGGCCCAACGGCCGAACGGGCAGTCATGGTAAAGCCGGCCAGTCGGAGGGTTTGGCCTGTGGCCAGGGCTCCTATGGAGGTGATATTGTCCTTGATAACAAGCTGAGCCATCAATCTTGGCTTTGTCGTTCCAGCGGAACTCTCAATGAAAGCACCAATGTCGGTATCAAAATTGACGGATCTTGGGTAGGGGGTCCCGAACTGTGCGTCTAAGGTTGATGGTAATAGGAGGCGGGGGACACGATGGTTAACCAGGTTCGGGCCCTCTCTATGGAGGTAATACCCTACTTCCTACTTGATTTATCTTGATGAATATGAGTATTACAAGAGTTGATCTACCACGAGATCGTAATGGCTAAAACCCTAGAAGTCTAGCTTGTGTGATTATGATTGCCCATATGGACTAAGCCCTCCGGTTTATATAGACACCGGAGGGGACTAGGGTTGTACAAAGTTCGTTACTGATACGTCCATTTTGCATTATTCTTTTATTTCAATATTTATTGCATTATGGGCTGTTATTTCACGTTATGTCACAATACTTATGGCTATTCTCTCTTATTTTACAAGGTTTACATGAAGAGGGAGAATGCCGGCAGCTGGAATTCTGGGCTGGAAAGGAGCAAATATTGGAGGCCTGTTCTGCGCAACTCCAAAAGTCCTGAAACTCCACGGAATATCTTAAAATAAATAAAGAAAAATCGTCGCCAAAGATGAAGGCCAGGGGGGCCACACCCTGCTCACGAGGGTGGGGGTGCCCCCCCTTGGCGTGCTCCCCTACCTCGTGGGCCCCCTGGTGGCTCTCCGATGCCCATCTTCTCCTATATGAAGTCTTTCGATGAGAAAAAATAGAAGGCAACCTTTCGGGACGAGACTCCGCCGCCACGAGGCGGAACCTTGGCAGAACCAATCTAGGGCTCCGGCAGAGCTGTTCTGCCGGGGACACTTCCCTCCGGGAGGGGGAAATCATCACCATCGTCATCACCAACGCTCCTCTCATCGGGAGAGGGCAATCTCCATCAACATATTCACCAGCACCATCTCATCTCCAAACCCTAGTTCATCTCTTGTATCCAATTCTTGTCTCCAAGTCCGGGATTGGTGCTAGTAGGTTGCTAGTAGTGTTAATTACTCCTTGTAGTTGATGCTAGTTGGTTTATTTGGCGGAAGATCATATGTTCAAATCCTTTATGCATATTATTACCCCTCTGATTATGAACATGAATATGCTTCGTGAGTAATTACGTTTGTTCCTGAGGACAAGGGAGAAGTCTTGTTATTAGTAGTCATGTGAATTTGGTACTCGTTCGATATTTGGATAAGATGTATGTTGTCTAACCTCTAGTGGTGTTATGTGAACGTCGACTACATAACACTTCACCATTATTTGGGCCTAGAGGAAGGCATTGGGAAGTAATAAGTAGATGATGGGTTGCTAGAGTGACAGAAGCTTAAACCCTAGTTTATGCGTTGCTTCATAAGGGGCTGACTTGGATCCATATGTTTCGTGCTATGGTTAGGTTTACCTTAATACTTTTGTTGTAGTTGCGGATGCTTGCAATAGAGGTTAATCATAAGTGGGATGCTTGTTCAAGTAAGAAGAGCACCCAAGCACCGGTCCACCCACATATTAAATTATCAAAGTACCAAACGCGAATCATATGAGCGTGATGAAAACTAGCTTGACAATATTCCCATGTGTCCTCTGGAGCACTTTTCCTATTATAAGAGTTTGTCCAGGCTTGTCCTTTGCTACAAAAAGGATTGGGCCACCTTGCTGCGCTTTATTTACTTTTGTTACTTGTTGCTCGTTACAATTTATCGTATCACAAAACTATTTGTTACCACTTATTTCAGTACTTGTAGAGAATACCTTGCTGAAAACTGCTTATCATTTCCTTCTGCTCCTCGTTGGGTTCGACACTCTTACTTATCAAAAGGACTACGATACTGTCAGGACCCCGACTCGATGTCACATCGACCTAGCTGGTAACACCTCATATCACTTTGCGGCCTCACGCACGGTATCCCCACGGGTGTCGTCTTACCTTTTCCCGGGACCGTTTGCGCCTTTTGGCTCACGTATATGATAGTGTCGCTAGCATCCATATGATAAGGAGCCCGGGCTGACATGACTAGTCGTAAACCCAAAGTGGCACAGACTTACAGGGACAGGCATCCATGACCCAGCTTCGAACGTGTCGGTCATCAGCAAGTGGGACCGGGCTGTAGCACTGGGCTAGCAGGACTACGGTAAACCGGGCTGTAGCGGGCTAACGGGACTCCGGTACTCAAGCGTGACATTTCCCCGAAGGGACAGACACAGGAACGAAGAAGGACACATGCCGGCCAGCCTAAGTGTTCCAGAGCAGTAGCAAGCTACCATGGCTCAGCGGTAACACTAGGAGACATTTCCCGGTAAGAGAGGCTACTAAAGATAAACAACTAGATAGTCAGATCCCACACATACCAAGCATTTCAATCATACACACAATATGCTCGATATGTGCAAATACAACGAAGCATCACAACATGACTCTATGACACAAGTACTTTATTTAAGGCTCAGGGAGCCATACATAACATTCACAAAGGTACGGGTCTCACGACCCAACATACAAGTCATACAGTCATACAAGCCAGCAGCGGAAGTAACTTGTCTGAGTACAAACAACTAGTAAAATAAAAGAGGCTTGGAAAGCCTAGCTATACTACGTGGTCCATCACAAGCTCAGGGTCACCACCTGGGTCTTTAGCCTACTCGTTGATGTCAACGTCTACATAGAACCCATCAGAAGGGGTTGCAGCGTCTTCTGTAAAAATGTAGATTATAGCAACATGAGTACAAAGGTACTCAGCAAGACTTACATCAGATCCTACATACATGCATAGTATCAAGAAGGGTTGGTGGAGTTATTGCAGCAAGCCAGCTTTGACTCTTGGCTAGACTATCCTACGATACTCCAACTTGAAATGGTTTTGCGCACACGAGTCCACTACTCACCACTTCAATACACTACCAAGGATCCACCTCCGTCTTCCTACGGAAGAGCCATCCTCGGCACTCACACTTATCTTGAGGCTTTTAGTAGTTTCCATTTACTTGTCTATGAACTGTATAGGCAACCAAGTAGTCCTTTACCGCGGACGCGGCTATTCGAATAGATCATGTTAACCCTGCAGGGGTGTACTTCTTCATACACGCTCTCACCACTTACCGTCGTTTACACGACATGTACTCGGCAACCTTCAAGCGGAAGCCCAACGTGGGTGTCGGCCACGACCTACCAAATCACCTAAGCCTCCAGTCCAGGTTTATCGCCTATTCAGGTTCCATCCGCAGGGAGTCCGGCCGAGGTTTCCCATACGGCCCCGAACGATGTGAACAGGGTTCCCGAGATACCTAACGGGTATTCGGTACACCCGGCCACGTACCTACCGCATCACAGCCCACCCCTACGGTCAGCGCTGTCCACGGCCTCCAGTAGGCTACAAACACCAGAAACTACTTGCAACTCCTGGACGGAGAACTAGGGTGAATAAGAAGCCGAGAGGGTCCATTGGTTTCGGGCCCAATGCATGGTAGTAGCTGATTCTTAAATCACACATACAGATCTCAGTGCTTAAGGTCGGCTTCAATGAAACAACCCACCATGTACTCCTACATGGCCTCTCATCGATACCTTTACCAAATCGTGTTCACGACATCACTCCCATTACCGACATAATCATTTCACTCTAGCCATCTCCCAGATGAACCAGACCTGACACGACTCTAAGCATAGCAGGCATAGCAAGGTAGGAACAACACATACATATGGCTCAATCAACTCCTACACATGCTAGTGGGTTTCATCTAGTTACTGTGGCAATGACAGGTCATGCAGAGGAAATGGGTTCAACTACCGTAGCACACAGCAGTTTGAATCGCGTTGTCTTAATGCAGTAAAAGAGAGCAGGAGCGAGAACATGGGATTGTATCGATATGATCAAATGGTTGGTTGCTTGCCTGATGGTTCGATGCACTGATATGGTTCTTCGTTAGGGTAATCACGGTATTCTTCGGGGGCAGAACCTGTCGCAAAGGACATCGATACACAAGCATCACCAAACAATGTGCAACAATATGATGCATGCATGAAACATGGCAATATGAGTGTGTTGGGCTAATGCAACTAAAACCAGAGGGGTTTGAACAAATTTGAATCAAAGATTCAAATTTCAAACTCAAACATGGCCTTTTAAAGTGCTTTTCCTTGTTCTGCTTAAAACATCAATTTAACTTGTTTGATCATGCATGAAAATAGTACAGATGGATAGATTGAATTTTTCTGATCATTTTTCATATATAATTTGTCCAATTTGGAGTTACAGAATAAAAGTTATGAATTTTTGAAGTTTAAATAATATTCTGGAATTTCCTGATTTAATTTAAATCCAGAATATAATTATTGCGCCAGCATGACGTCAGCATGACGTCAGTGGTCAACTGCGGCTGGCTGAAGTCAAACCTGACGTGTGGGGGCCACACGTCAGTGACAGGGGGGGTTTAACAGGTTTAATTTAATCCTAATTAGGGATTAGAGGCGCTGGGGCCCACTGTCAGTGTCAGGGGGGGTTGACTAACAGTAGTTAGCGCTAACCTAACCACCTGGCCGACAGGGCCCACGCGTCAGTGACCCTGGGGGTCAAACCCCAGGTCGGACAAGTCAAACCCCACCGGCGACATGACGCCGGCGAGGTCCGAGACGGCGGCGAAAGTGCTTTTTGCCATTCCGGCAACCAAATGGACGGCGGAAGGCATCTACGTGTTGCTGAGGTTGAGCCGCGACTATTGGTGGTGGTGGTTGGGCTCGGGGTGGCCGGAGTTGACGACGGCGAGCTCGGCTGCGGCGGCCGGAGTTCGGGTGCGGTCGGAAACGGCGTTGCAGGGCGTTAGGGGAGGTGTTGGTGCGTGCTACGTGCTCCTAGTGAGGTGTGGAGCACGATGGTGTGCTCGGTTGGGCGCTACGGCGACCGTGGCCACGACGGCGACATCGTCGGCGGCGTGGAGCTTTCGGCCGAGGTGGGGCTAGGGCCTAGAGGTCGGGAGAGACCAGGGGAGAAGGGGGAAACGACTCGGGGGCTCACCGCGGTTGCAGTGGCGTCGAAGCGGGCTCGGGGACGCGCCGGAGACGACGAATTTGACGGCGACGGTGGTCGGAGCCCGAAGAGGGGAACGGCGACGTGGCGGCGATGCAGGGCTTCCGGAGACCCGTGGAGCGGTGGGGAGGAAGAGGGAGTCGAGGCGGAGCTCCTGAGCTAGTCGGGGGAGCGAGAGGTGGTCGGAGACGGCGGCTATGGCGAACGGCGGCGACGGTGGTGTTCGGCCGTGAGAGAGAGGGAGGGAGCAGCACGGGAGAGAGAGAGGGATAAGGCCAGGGGATCGGGGCGGCACCGAGAAGAAGCGCCGCGGCGTCGCGCTGGCGAGGGAGGCAGGCAGACGGGCTGGTGGCGTGGCGCTCCGGCCGTGCGCGCGCGCCGGCCACACGCCTGGCCGACTGGCGCCAGGAGGACGACGGCGGTGGTGGGCTGGGCTGGCTTGCTGGGCCGGCCAGCTGGCTGGGCCGCACAGGGAGGAGCCCAGGTAAGTTTTCCCCCTTTTTTTCTATTTCTGTTTTTATTTAATATATCTGCAACTTTGTTGAATTAAATAAAATACCTAGGCAACTTCAAAAATCACCAAACTATTCCTGGCCCATAGTTGGATTATTTCCAACATGAAACATTTTAGTTTGGAGATATTTGAGCATTTAAATATTTTATATTATTTTTAAATGCCCAAATTCAAATATTTATGATTTAATTCAAAAACCCTAGGATGGCCTAGGAAAATGTGCACCACTTTTGGCAGAGGTTCTGAACCAAGACAAAAATGATGGGCATTTTAGAAGGGCGTTTCAGGTTCATTGAAAAATTATTTTAGTAACCCTAGTTGGTTTCAGAGGGGACTGGGGGTTCTGTCATCCCCATTTCAAGTTTCTGATGAAAGAGTAAACATGATGCAACACTCTAATGCATGACTAGCTAGGTTGTGACAACTCACCCCCACTCAAAAGAATCTCGTCCCGAGATTTGGGTTCCTCCGAGAAGAAGGCGGGATATTCAAGTCGAAGACGATCCTCCCTTTCCCAAGTTGCTTCATCCTCAGAATGGTGCGACCATTGAACCTTGAGAAACTTGATATTATGACGTCGCGTGGTACATTCGGCTTGATCGAGGATACGAATGGGGTACTCTCGATATGTAAGATCATCTTGGAGATCAAGCGTTTCGTGGTCCACTTCACGGATAGGATCCGAGAAGCAACGCCTGAGTTGCGAAACGTGGAAGACATCGTGAACTCTGGAGAGGTGCGGAGGTAGTTCCAACTGGTAGGCAACTTCTCCTTGTTTGGCAAGAATGCGAAAAGGTCCAATGTAACGAGGAGCCAATTTGCCTTTGATACCGAAACGATGGGTTCCCTTCAGAGGGGTGACCCGAAGATATGCCTTCTCGTCAACCTCGAAAGTCATAGCCTTATGTTTTCGGTCATATTGACTCTTTTGACGAGATTGGGCTGTTTTCAACTTTTCACGAACGATACGAACTTGTTCTTCTGCTTCCTGAATCATATCCGGGCCAAAGAATTGTCTTTCCCCGGTCTCTGACCAGTTAAGGGGTGTTCGACATCGTCGTCCATAGAGAACTTCAAAAGGGGCTTTACCCAAGCTAGATTGATAGCTGTTGTTGTAAGCGAATTCGGCAAATGGAAGGCACTTCTCCCAGTCCATTCCGAAAGAGATAACGGAGGCTCGAAGCATGTCTTCTAGAATCTGATTGACGCGTTCCACTTGACCACTCGACTGAGGGTGGAAAGCGGTGCTAAAGGAGAGACGGGTTCCCATAGCATTTTGGAAACTTTCCCAAAATCGAGAGGTGAAAAGACTTCCTCGATCCGAGTTAATTTCCAAAGGAACACCATGGAGAGACACTATTCGGGAGATGTACAGATCTGCCAGCTGACTAGCGGTTATACTCTCACGAACAGGTAAGAAATGAGCTACTTTGGAAAGACGATCGACCACGACGAAGATAGCATTATTCCCTCTCTTGGTCCTGGGAAAACCGGTAATGAAATCCATACCAATTTTATCCCATTTCCATTCAGGAATAGCTAAGGGTTGAAGGGTGCCAGCAGGCCGTTGATGCTCTACTTTTACACGTCGACAGACGTCGCAATTTGCAATATACCGAGCAATTTCTCTCTTCATCCTAGTCCACCAGAACCTCTGGCGTAGGTCCTGATACATCTTAGTACTACCTGGATGAATGGTGAGAGGAGATTCATGAGCTTCCTTAAGGATCAATCGCCTCAGGTTGCGCACTTTGGGAACCACTAGTCGATCCCCGAAGTATACGACCCCTTGATCATTAATGGAGAAGCAATTCGCAATTCCTTTCTGAATGTTTCTCTTGATGCGGGAGATTCCCGGATCTACCTTCTGTGCTTTGATAATTTGATCCGTAAGGGTAGGTTTTGCCACCAAGGTGGAAAGAAAACCTTGAGGTATAATGTGAAGGTTAAGCTTCCGAAATTCCTCATGGAGAAGCGGTTGACTTTGTTGTAACATCAGGTTGTTACAATAAGATTTACGACTTAGCGCATCAGCCATGACGTTGGCTTTCCCTGGGGTGTAGGTTATTCCTAAGTCGAAGTCTGTGATCAATTCAACCCAACGTCTCTGCCTGAGATTCAAATCCGGTTGGGTGAAAATATACTTCAGGCTTTGGTGATCAGTGAATATTTCGCAACGATTACCGAGGAGGTAATGTCGCCAGGTCTTAAGTGCATAGACTACGGCTGCAAGCTCTAGATCATGAGTAGGATAATTCTCCTCATGTGGGTGCAATTGCCGTGAAGCGTAAGCAATTACGTGTCGATCTTGCATGAGAATGCAACCTAGTCCTTGTCGCGAGGCGTCGCAGTAGATAACAAAGTCCTTGGAGAAGTCTGGCGGTACCAGCACGGGAGCAGAGGTCAGGCGTCTTTTCAGTTCCTGAAAGTTGTGCTCACATTGTGGAGTCCATTCGAACTTCTTATCTTTCTTGAGGAGTTCGGTTAGAGGTTTAGAAACTTTGGAGAAGTTCTCGACAAAGCGACGGCAATAGCTCACTAAGCCTAGAAAACTCCGAACTTGCTTGACCGATTCGGGTGGAGTCCAATTAAGGACGGCTTGAACTCGCTCAGGGTTAACAGCAATACCTTTACCAGATATTACATGACCCAGATAGGTCACTTCTGACAACCAGAATTCACATTTTGAAAATTTGGCATAAAGGCGATGCTCTCGAAGTTTCTTCAACACTAGCCTTCAATGTTCGGCATGTTCTTCCTCGTTCTTGGAGTAGATGAGTATATCATCGAGATAAACTACGACGAATTTATCCAAATACTCCATGAAGATTGAGTTCATTAACCGAGAAAAGGTGGCTGGAGCGTTGGTTAATCCGAAGGACATGACGGTGTACTCGTATTGGCCATAACGAGTAACAAAGGCCGTTTTAGGAATGTCCCCGTTTCTGATTTTGATTTGATGGTAGCCCAACCTCAAATCCATCTTGGAGAAGACTGAGGATCCAGCGAGCTGATCATACAGATCGTTGATCCTGGGAAGTGGATATTTGTTCTTGATTGTGACCAAATTGACAGGTCGGTAATCTACAACCATCCGGTCCGTACGATCCTTCTTCTTGACGAACAGGACGGGGCAAGCCCACGGAGATGAGCTAGGTCGGATGAAACCTTTTTCAAGGATTCATCGAGTTGCTTCTTAAGCTCGGCTAGTTCTAATGGTGCCATCTTATAAGGTCTTCTAGCAATCGGAACGGTTCCGGGGATGAGGTCGATTACGAACTCAACATCCCTGTCAGGTGGAACACCTGGCAATTCCTCTGGAAAGACATCCGGGAAGTCACGGACTACCGGCACGTCCTCAAGGTCTGGCAAAGGGCTGGCGTTAAGAGAATATAATTGTCGCTTGGCTATTCGGGTCAAGACATTGACTATCTTCCCCGAAGGATGGATGAGTTGAACAGTCCTAGAGAAGCAATCAATTTGGTCATGATGAGCTGACATCCAGTCCATACCCAGAATGATATTAATATCTGAAGATTTAAGGGCTATCAAAGATGCGAGGAAAACAAGTCTGTCGACTTGGATTTCATTTCCATAACTTACCCTAGAGGTCTGCCATCTAGAACCAGGAGTAGAAATTTCCATAGTGGATGGCATGTCACAGAATGCGACGTTATGCAAGCGAGCATAGTTTTCAGATATAACAGAATGAGAGGCTCCTGTATCGAAAAGAACAGATGCTGGGTGGCAATTAACAAGAAGCGTACCGAGAACGATGTTGGGGTCCTCTTGAGCTCCTTCGGCAGAGATACAGTTGACATGGCCACGTGAAGCGGTGACCGGTTTAGCATGAAACACCTTCCCTGTCGGCTTGCCACGGCCAACAGCTTTAACAGATTGATTGGGGTTGGTCTGGGGACACTCACGCATATAGTGACCAGATTCCCCACACTTGAAACAAGTCACGGAACTAGTACGTGGAGGAGCATTATTGGTTGGACCCCCATAGGGCTTGGCCGGTGCAGACTGTTGAACAGGGCGAGGCGCCTGGAAGGATGGCCTCGGTGTGAACCTGGGTGGCAGGGCGGTGTTGGGTACCCACACGCGGCGCTTCTGAGGACCAGCACCGGATGAGGAACCCATGTCACGTCCATGCTTGCGTGTTGCGTCATAGTCAGTCTGACCAGTTTCAGCACTGATGGCTTTGTTGACAAGTTTCGAAAAAGATGTGCACTCATGCAGACGGAGGTCGCGGCGAAGCTCAGGACTAAGGCCCTTACGGAACCTTGCTTGCTTCTTGGCGTCAGTAGACACTTCCTCAGTTGCATATCGGGCGAGATTACCAAACTCTCTGCTATAGGCATCCACAGAAAGTCGGCCTTGGGTGAAACTGCAAAATTCTTCACGTTTACGGTCCATGAGACCCTCCGGAATGTGATGTTCACGGAAAGCCTCGCTGAACTCAGCCCAAGTGGTGACATGGCCCGCTGGGCGCATGGCTCCATAATTCTCCCACCATAGACTGGCGGGGCCTTCAAGATGATATGCAGCAAAGGTGACCTTGTCAGCCTCCGCTACCAGCGCGGAACGCAGCTTGTGAGAGATACTGCGAAGCCAGTCATCAGCGTCGAGAGGCTCGACGGAGTGGTGGAACGTGGGTGGATGCAATTTGATAAAATCACTGAGTGACACCACGTTAGCCCTCTGATGGTGTGCTGTATTCTGTTCAATACGCTCCAACAAACGGTTTGTCTCCCGCTTGTTTCTCTCAGCTTCCATCATAACCTCGGCTAGTGAAGGAGGATGAGGCAGATTTGCATCCCTGGCTTCACTGCCTTCGGCCTGCTCTTGGGAAGCAGGGTTAGCGCGCGTGTTGACCATCCTAGGTAAACAAGACAATGATTTAGTCAGGATGGTAAAATTCCGACATAGGATACATAATGTAAGGAATAACTCGGAATGCAAGATGATCATCCGTATGACATGGTAGATACAGAAACTGCTTCTTTATTCCATCGTCATACACACCATACAGGGTTTAGTACAAGACCAAACAAAGTACTATTACGGTGAAAAGAGGATTACATCTCATCGGAGGCATTCCAAGCTCCTATACATTATTTTTCTACATCTCCGGAAAGAGTACAAACTAGGTCATATCCCACGAGTCACGCAGGACGATAGACGACACAGCTAGTGCGAACTAGTGATACTACCACTAACTCAGACCGATCCGTAGTAGTCCTCGTAGAAGTCACCTCCATAGCCTGGAAGTTCAACATGATCATCCGGAAACAGACGGTCTCGCGGAGCTTGTGGACCATAGGGGCTAGGATGAGGTCGTGGACCAACAAACGGTGGCCTGCGGGGACCGCGAGGTGGGGTGATGCCTCCTACATCACGCCAAACCATCACGTCTGGCAGAGCAGATCTCACAGGATAGAGATCGCGCATATCTGAATATCCAGCTTGCACCGCCGGTGCGAACCGAGTCAAAGTGGCCCAGTGGTCAGCACGGGTATTGAAGAGCTCTAACCTTAAGGCCCGATTTTCACGGTCCTTATCCTCGAGCATCTCAGCAGTGGTGCAAGTCCGTGAATCCTCCTGAGTGGAGTCAGCATAGATAGCCTGGAGATACCCTTGTGCTCCCGGAAGTGATCCTGGCATATACCGGAAATCAGAGTCCCGAAATAACCCAGATCTGACTCGCATAATGGTCATCATAGAGTAGGCGGCGTCCTGCACAGCCATCTCAATAGTAACCCCGAGTCCATAGGAGCAGTGAAGAGGCTCGGTGGATCCAGGATAAGATGGAAATATCCTGACAGTGCAGAGATACTGGCTTTGATTAAAATCTCGGAATTGCTCTTCGACCGTGTACTCGGGATACCAGCGATATCCAGCCTCAGTCATTACCCTGACCAACTTAGCAGTATGGCCGGGTACATCTAGGCATCGAGTCAGGCGAACCACTTGATTGAGGTCGCGAGTGGCCATATGAAAGCACAATCATAATGCAAAGGCATTAGAATTTCTAGCAAAATTTCGGCAGCATAACAGCTGTAAATGCTCAAAAAGAATTTGAGACATTTGACAAAGGATTTCGTACACACTCAACATCACCATATCAAAGTTAGTAGAACTGAACTAGGCTGGTAACCATCAAACTTATAAGGTACTACTGATTAGTAACTCGTGATCCTGATAGAGAGAACAGATCCTAATTCCTTAACCCCCGGTGGAAGAATGGACTGACTCAGATCAGAAAGTCATAAGGTATAAGGAGTAAAAAGAGCCTTACGTTCCAACCCACAAACAATTCCCCTACATATAACTAAAGAATTTCTAGACTCAACATCGACCAGTTTGGCTTGGAGAACCTACAGGCAGTCCGGCTCTGATACCAACGCTGTCAGGACCCCGACTCGATGTCACATCGATCTAGCCGGTAACACCTCATATCACTTTGCGGCCTCACGCACGGTATCCCCACGGGTGTCGTCTTACCTTTGCCCGGGACCGTTTGCGCCTTTTGGCTCACGTATATGATAGTGTCGCTAGCATCCATATGATAAGGAGCCCGGGCTGACATGACTAGTCGTAAACCCAAAGTGGCACAGACTTACAGGGACAGGCATCCATGACCCAGCTTCGAACGTGTCGGTCATCAGCAAGTGGGTCCGGGCTGTAGCACTGGGCTAGCAGGACTCCGGTAAACCGGGCTGTAGCGGGCTAACAGGACTTCGGTACTCAAAGCGAGACATTTCCCCGAAGGGACAGACACAGGAACGAAGAAGGACACATGTCGGCCAGCCTAAGTGTTCCAGAGCAGTAGCAAGCTACCATGGCTCAGCGGTAACACTAGGAGACATTTCCCGGTAAGAGAGGCTACTAAAGATAAACAACTAGATAGTCAGATCCCACACATACCAAGCATTTCAATCATACACACAATATGCTCGATATGTGCAAATACAACGAAGCATCACAACATGACTCTATGACACATGTACTTTATTTAGGGCTCAGGGAGCCATACATAACATACACAAAGGTACGGGTCTTGCGACCCAACATACAAGTCATACAGTCATACAAGCCAACAGCGGAAGTAACTTGTCTGAGTACAGACAACTAGTAAAATAAAAGAGGCTTGGAAAGCCTAGCTATACTACGTGGTCCTCCACAAGCTCAGGGTCACCACCTGGGTCTTTAGCCTACTCGTTGATGTCAACGTCTACATAGAACCCATCAGAAGGGGTTGCAGCGTCTTCTGTAAAAAATGTAGATTATAGCAACATGAGTACAAAGGTACTCAGCAAGACTTACATCAGATCCTACATACATGCATAGTATCAAGAAGGGTTGGTGGAGTTATTGCAGCAAGCCAGCTTTGACTCTTGGCTAGACTATCCTACGATACTCCAACTTGAAATGGTTTTGCGCACACGAGTCCACTATTCACCACTTCAATACACTACCGAGGATCCACCTCCGTCTTCCTACGGAAGAGCCATCCTCGGCACTCACACTTATCTTGAGGCTTTTAGTAGTTTTCCATTTACTTGTCTATGAACTGTATAGGCAACCAAGTAGTCCTTTACCGCGGACGCGGCTATTCGAATAGATCATGTTAACCCTGCAGGGGTGTACTTCTTCATACACGCTCTCACCACTTATCGTCGCTTACACGACATGTACTCGGCAACCTTCAAGCGGAAGCCCAACGTGGGTGTCGGCCACGACCTACCTAATCACCTAGGCCTCCAGTCCAGGTTTATCGCCTATTCAGGTTCCATCCGCAGGGAGTCCGGCCGAGGTTTCCCATACGGCCCCGAACGATGTGAACAGGGTTCCCGAGATACCTAACGGGTATTCGGTACACCGTGCCACGTACCTACCGCATCACAGCCCACCCCTACGGTCAGCGCTGTCCACGGCCTCCAGTAGGCTACAAACACCAGAAACTACTTGCAACTCCTGGACGGAGAACTAGGGTGAATAAGAAGCCGAGAGGGTCCATTGGTTTTGGGCCCAATGCATGGTAGTAGCTGATTCTTAAATCACACATACAGATCTCAGTGCTTAAGGTCGGCTTCAATGAAACAACCCACCATGTACTCCTACATGGCCTCTCATCGATACCTTTACCAAATCGTGTTCACCACACCACTCCCATTACCGACATAATCATTTCACTCTAGCCATCTCCCAGATGAACCAGACCTGACACGACTCTAAGCATAGCAGGCATAGCAAGGTAGGAACAACACATACATATGGCTCAATCAACTCCTACACATGCTAGTGGGTTTCATCTAGTTACTGTGGCAATGACAGGTCATGCAGAGGAAATGGGTTCAACTACCGTAGCACACAGCAGTTTGAATCGCGTTGTCTTAATGCAGTAAAAGAGAGCAGGAGCGAGAACATGGGATTGTATCGATATGATCAAATGGTTGGTTGCTTGCCTGATGGTTCGATGCACTGATATGGTTCTTCGTTAGGGTAATCACGGTATTCTTCGGGGGCAGAACCTGTCGCAAAGGACATCGATACACAAGCATCACCAAACAATGTGCAACAATATGATGCATGCATGAAACATGGCAATATGAGTGTGTTGGGCTAACGCAACTAAAACCAGAGGGGTTTGAACAAATTTGAATCAAAGATTCAAATTTCAAACTCAAACATGGCCTTTTAAAGTGCTTTTCCTTGTTCTGCTTAAAACATCAATTTAACTTGTTTGATCATGCATGAAAATAGTACAGATGGATAGATTGAATTTTTCTGATCATTTTTCATATATAATTTGTCCAATTTGGAGTTACAGAATAAAAGTTATGAATTTTTGAAGTTTAAATAATATTCTGGAATTTCCTGATTTAATTTAAATCCAGAATATCATTATTGCGCCAGCATGACGTCAGCATGACGTCAGTGGTCAACTGCGGCTGGCTGAAGTCAAACCTGACGTGTGGGGGCCACACGTCAGTGACAGGGGGGGTTTAACAGGTTTAATTTAATCCTAATTAGGGATTAGAGGCGCTGGGGCCCACTGTCAGTGTCAGGGGGGTTGACTAACAGTAGTTAGCGCTAACCTAACCACCTGGCCGACAGGGCCCACGCGTCAGTGACCCTGGGGGGTCAAACCCCAGGTCGGGCAAGTCAAACCCACCGGCGACATGACGCCGGCGAGGTCCGAGACGGCGGCGAAAGTGCTTTTTGCCATTCCGGCAACCAAATGGACGGCGGAAGGCATCTACGTGTTGCTGAGGTTGAGCCGCGACTATTGGTGGTGGTGGTTGGGCTCGGGGTGGCCGGAGTTGACGACGGCGAGCTCGGCTGCGGCGGCCGGAGTTCGGGTGCGGTCGGAAACAGCGTTGCAGGGCGTTAGGGGAGGTGTTGGTGCGTGCTACATGCTCCTAGTGAGGTGTGGAGCACGATGGTGTGCTCGGTTGGGCGCTACGGCGACCGTGGCCACGACGGCGACATCGTCGGCGGCGTGGAGCTCTCGGCCGAGGTGGGGCTAGGGCCTAGAGGTCGGGAGAGACCAGGGGAGAAGGGGGAAACGACTCGGGGGCTCACCGCGGTTGCAGTGGGCGTCGAAGCGAGCTCGGGGACGCGCCGGAGACGACGAATTTGACGGCGACGGTGGTCGGAGCCCGAAGAGGGGAACGGCGACGTGGCGGCGATGCAGGGCTTCTGGAGACCCGTGGAGCGGTGGGGAGGAAGAGGGAGTCGAGGCGGAGCTCCTGAGCTAGTCGGGGGAGCGAGGGGTGGTCGGAGACGGCGGCTATGGCGAACGGCGGCGACGGTGGTGTTCGGCCGTGAGAGAGAGGGAGGGAGCAGCACGGGAGAGAGAGAGGGATAAGGCCAGGGGATCGGGGCGGCACCGAGAAGAAGCGCCGCGGCGTCGCGCTAGCGAGGGAGGCAGGCAGACGGGCTGGTGGCGTGGCGCTCCGGCCGTGCGCGCGCGCCGGCCACACGCCTGGCCGACTGGCGCCAGGAGGACGACGGCGGTGGTGGGCTGGGCTGGCTTGCTGGGCCGGCCAGCTGGCTGGGCCGCACAGGGAGGAGCCCAGGTAAGTTTTCCCCCTTTTTTTTCTATTTTTGTTTTTATTTAATATATCTGCAACTTTGTTGAATTAAATAAAATACCTAGGCAACTTCAAAAATCACCAAACTATTCCTGGCCCATAGTTGGATTATTTCCAACATGAAACATTTTAGTTTGGAGATATTTGAGCATTTAAATATTTTATATTATTTTTAAATGCCCAAATTCAAATATTTATGATTTAATTCAAAAACCCTAGGATGGCCTAGGAAAATGTGCACCACTTTTGGCAGAGGTTCTGAACCAAGACAAAAATGATGGGCATTTTAGAAGGGCATTTCAGGTTCATTGAAAAATTATTTTAGTAACCCTAGTTGGTTTCAGAGGGGACTGGGGGTTCTGTCATCCCCATTTCAAGTTTCTGATGAAAGAGTAAACATGATGCAACACTCTAATGCATGACTAGCTAGGGTGTGACAGATAGATCCCCTATACTTGTGGGTCATCAAGACTCTTTTCTGGCGCCGTTGCCAGGGAGTGAAGCGCCTTTGGTAGGTGGAATTTGGTAAGGAAAAATTTATTTAGTGTGCTGAAATTTTCTGTCACTTGTTACTATGGAAAGTAATTGTCTGAGGGGCTTGTTCGGGGTATCTTCACCCCATCTAGTAGAGCAAAGAGTTGCTCCACAACCTACTGAACGTATTGAAAATGAAACTCCTTTTGAAATTCCTTCGGGTTTGATGGAAACTGCTAGCTAACACTTTTACAGGAGATGGAACAAAGCATCCTGATGAAAATCTACGCTATGTGGATGATGTTTGTGGACTATTTAAGCTTGCAGGTATACCCGATGATGTTGTTAAGAAGAAGGCCTTCCCTTTATCTTTGAAGGGAGACGCATTGACATGGTATAGGCTATGTGATGATATGAGATCATGGAACTATAAAAGATTGAAATTGGAATTTCATCAAAAGTATTACCCTATGCAACTTGTTCATCGTGATCGCAATTATATATATAATTTTTGGCCTCGCGAAGGAGAAAGCATCACTCAAGCTTGGGGGAGGCTTAAATAAATGTTATATTCATGCCCCAATCATGAGCTCTCAAGAGAAGTAATTATGCAAAAAAAATATGCTCGGCTTTCTGATAACAATGGCACCATGCTCGATACTTCTTGTGCTGGCTCTTTTATGATGAAGCCTATTGAATTTAGATGGAATTTATTGAATAGAATTAAACGCAACTCTGAAGATTGGGACCTCGATGAAGGTAAGGAGTCAGGTATGACACCTAAGTTTGATTGTGTTAAATCTTTTATGGATACCAATATTTTCCGTAAGTTTAGCACTAAATATGGACTTGACTCTGAGATAGTAGCTTCTTTCTGTGAATGTTTTGCTACTTATGTTGATCTCCCCAAGGAGAAGTGGTTTAAATATCATCCTCCCATAGAAGTAAAAGTAGCTGCACCTATTAAAGTTGAAGAAAAGATTGTCACTTACAATGATCCTATTGTTCCCACTTCTTATGTTGAGAAACCACCTTTCCCTGTTAGAATGAAGGATCATTCTAAAGCTTCAACTGTTGTCCGTAAAAGCAATATTAGAACTTATACATCTCCTGAGCAAGTCAAAGTAGAACCCAATATTGCTATTGTTAAAGATCTCTTGTCTGATAATATTGATGGGCATGTTATTCAATTCTCTGGTGAAACTGCTAGAATTGTAAACCCTGTGATAGAGATAAACATAGACCTGTGGTAGGCGTGCCTGTTATTTTTGTTAAAATAGGAGATCATTGTTATCATGGCTTATGTGATATGGGTGCTAGTGCTAGTGTTATACCCATTGACTTATACAAAGAAATTATGCATGAAATTGCACCTGCTGAGTTAGAAGATATTGATGTTACAATTAAACTTGCCAATAGAGATACTATATCTTCAATAGGAATTGTTAGAGATGTTGAAGTCTTGTGTGGGAAAACTAAATACCCTGCTGATTTTCTTGTTCTGGGTTCTCCACAAGATAGCTTTTGTCAGATTATATTTGGTAGACCCTTCTTGAATACTGTTAGTGCTAAGATAGACTGCGAGAAGAATGTTGTTACTATTGGCTTGGATGATATGGTTCATGAGTTTAATTTCTCTAAATTTAGTAAACAACATCGTGAGGAAGAATTGCCTAGTAAGGATGAAATTATTGGTCTTGCTTCTATTGTCGTACCTCCTAGTGATCCTTTAGAACACTATTTGCTACACCATGAAAATGATATGTTCATGAATGAAAGAAGGGAAATAGATGAAGTATTCTTTAAATAGGAACCTATTCTGTAACACAATTTTCCTGTTAAAATCCTAGGGGATCCTCCTCCACCCAAGGGAGATCCCGTGTTTGAGCTTAAACCGTTGCCTGATAATCTTAAATATGCTTATCTTGATGAAAAGAAAATATATCCTGTCATTATTAGTGCTAACCTTTCAGAGCATGAAGAAGAAAGATTATTGAAAATTCTGAAAAAGCACCGTGCCGCTATTGGATATACTCTGGATGATCTTAAGGGCATCAGTCCCACTCTATGTCCACATAAAATAAATTTGGAAGCGGATGCTAAACCAGTTTGTGATCCTCAACGACGTTTGAATCCTAAAATGAAAGAAGTGGTAAGAAAGGAAATACTCAAGCTTCTGGAGGCAGGTATAATTTATCCCGTTGCTTATAGTCAGTGGGTAAGTCCTGTCCATTGTGTCCCTAAGAAGGGAGGTATTACTGTTGCCCCTAATGATAAAGATGAATTGATTCCGCAAAGAATTATCACATGTTATAGGATGGTAATTGATTTCCGCAAATTAAGTAAGGCTACTAAGAAAGATCATTACCCCTTACCTTTTATTGATCAAATGCTAGAAAGATTGTGCAAACATAAACATTATTGCTTTCTAGATGGTTATTTTGGTTTTTCTCAAATACCTGTGTCGGCTAAAGATCAATCAAAGACTACTTTTACATGCCCTTTTGGTACTTTTGCTTAAAGACGTATGCCTTTTGGTTTATGTAATGCACCTGCTACCTTTCAAAGATGCATGATGGCTATATTCTCTGACTTTTGCGAAAAGATTTGTGAGGTTTTCATGGACGACTTTCCCGTCTATGGTTCCTCTTTTGATGATTGCTTGAGCAATCTTGCTCGAGTTTTACACAAATGTGAAGAAACTAATCTTGTCTTGAATTGGGAAAAGTGCCACTTTATGGTTAATGAAGGTATTGTCTTGGGGCACAAAGTTTCTGAAAGAGGTATTGAAGTTGATAAAGCCAAGGTTGATGCTATTGAAAATATGCCATGTCCCAAGGACATCAAAGGTATAAGAAGCTTCCTTGGTCACGCCGGATTTTATAGGAGGTTCATTAAGGACTTCTCAAAAATCTCTCGGCCTCTGACTAATTTATTACAAAAAGATGTACCATTTGTCTTTGATGATGATTGTGTAGAAGCATTTGAAATACTTAAGAAAGCATTAGTCTCTGCACCTGTTGTTCAGCCACCTGATTGGAATTTACCCTTTGAAATTATGTGTGATGCTAGTGATTATGTTGTAGGTGCTGTTCTAGGGCAAAGAGTCGATAAGAAATTAAACGTTATCCATTATGCTAGTAAGACTCTAGACAATGCTCAAAGAAATTATGCTACTACCGAAAAGGAACTTTTAGCAGTTGTATTTGCTTGTGATAAATTCAGACCCTATATTGTTGATTCTAAAATAACTATTCACACAGATCATGCTGCTATTAAATATCTTATGGAAAAGAAAGATGCAAAACCTAGACTTATTAGATGGGTTCTCTTGCTTCAAGAATTTGATTTGCATATTGTTGATAGAAAAGGAGCTGAGAACCCCGTTGCAGACAACTTATCTTGGTTAGAGAATGTTCTTGATGACCCACTACCTATTGATGATAGCTTTCCTGATGAACAATTAAATGTCATAAGCACTTCTCGTAGCACTCCATGGTATGCTGATTATGCTAATTATATTGTTGCTAAATTTATACCACCTAGTTTCACATACCAACAAAAGAAAAAGTTTTTCTATGACTTGCGACATTACTTCAGGGATGACCCACATCTTTATAAAGGAGTAGATGGCGTTATTAGACGTTGTGTACCTGAGCACGAACAGGAACAGATCCTACGCAAGTGTCACTCCGAAGCTTATGGAGGACACCACGCTGCACATAATTGCTAACACCACGCTGGAGATAGAACTGCACATAAGGTATTGTAAACCGGTTTTTATTGGCCTACTCTCTTCAAGGATGCCCGTAAGTTTGTTTTATCTTGCGATGAATGTCAAAGAATTGGTAATATTACTAGACGTCAAGAAATGCCTAGGAATTATTCACTTGTTATTGAACCATTTGATGTTTGGGGCTTTGATTATATGGGACCTTTTCCTGCCTGTAATGGATATACACATATTTTAGTTGCTGTTGATTACGTTACTAAGTGGGTAGAAGCTATTCCAACTAGTAGTGCTGATCATAACACTTCTATTAAAATGCTTAAGGAAGTTAGTTTCCGAGGTTTGGAGTCCCTAGATATTTAATGACTGATGGTGGTTCACACTTTATTCATGGTGCTTTCCGTAAGATGCTTGCTAAATATGACGTTAATCATAGAATTGCATCTCCTTATCACCCGAAGTCTAGTGGTCAAGTGGAATTGAGCAATAGAGAGCTCATATTAATTTTGCAAAAGACTGTCAATAGGTCTAGAAAGAATTGGTCCAAGAAACTGAATGACGTATTGTGGGCCTATAGAACTGCATATAAAAATCCTATGGGTACGTCTCTGTATAAAATGGTTTATGGAAAAGCATGTCACTTACCTCTCGAACTGGAACATAAGGCATATTGGGCTATTAAGAGCTCAACTATGATTTCAAACTTGCCGGTGAGAAGAGGTTATTTGATATTAGCTCACTTGATGAATGGAGAACCCAAGCTTATGACAATGCCAAGTTGTTTAAAGAAAAAGTTAAAAGATGGCATGACAAAAGAATACAAAAGCATGAGTTTAATGTAGGTGATTATGTATTGCTATACAACTCTCGTTTAAGGTTTTTTGCAGGAAAACTTCTCTCTAATGGGAAGGTCCCTACATTATCGAGGAGGTCTATCATTCCGATGCCATAAAAATCAACAACTTCGCAGGCACAAATCCGATGGTGGTAAACGGTCAAAGGATCAAACACTATATTTCAGGTAATCCCATAAATGTTGAAACTAATATTATCGAAACCATAACCTCGGAGGAATACATAAAGGACACTTTCCGGTAAGTAAACCAACTCCAAAACAATTTTTAAGGCAATATTTCTCCGTTTTGGAATATTTAGAAAAATAGAAAAATAAGTAGCAGTCCGGGGAGGACACGAGGCCTCCACGAGGGTGGAGGGCGCGCCCTACCCCCTGGGTGCGCCCCCCTACCTCGTGAGTACCTCGTGTGCCCTCTGGACTCCGTTTTCTTGCACGATACGTATTTTGGTCGGTAAAAATTCATTATATATACTCCTGAAGGTTTTGACTCTCGTATCATGCAAATCTCCTCTGTTTTTGTTTTGAGCTGTTGCTGCTGCAGATTAGAGTGAGATATCTTCTCAAGAGTCAGTCGGGGAGAGCCGGGTATCTAACCCGACATCAGAACCAAGGGCAAACAGTGATGCTGACCACTTTGGGCCAGCAATGGAGGAAGAGATGGAGGCTGACCTGATGAGAGTAGATGCCATAGAAGATCAAGAAGTCACCTCTCGCCTCCGAACTGGGTTTATGATGGGGAACTACAGAGCTCAGCTATTCCAAACTCGGTTATCCCTTCCAATGTTAGATTTCTTTCCTATGAAAATATGAGGAGGAGTGTCTCTTGTTCTCCCGCAGCTATGCAACACCGTTGGGTGCAAGGACCTTTAGCCTTTACAGGAAAGCTTCACAAGGAAATAATGTACCTCAAGCAGCAAGCCAATAAGCTCGAGGAGGAGAACCGTATCTTGAGGGGAATCATTGCCAAGGATATTACACCAACAACAAAGAAGGAGAAATAATCACATGGGTATGGGCACTCCCCTTGGCAACTGCCAAGCTTGGGGTAGGTGCCCTGGTATCGTATCACCATCACAACTCCTATCTTTACTGTTTTTCTTAGTTCGACCCTTTTAGTAGTATCTTGATTTAGTAGAATAAAGTCATGGCATGATCTAGTTTTGAGTTTTGCTTTATGATCCTTCTTTGTAATAGAGTCCGTGAGCTATATAATAAAGATTAGTGTTGAGTCAAGGGCTTGAGTATCTTGCCATGATCTTGGGTGATTAGAAGAAAAGGAATAAAAAGAATCAAAGAGTTCATATTGATCTTATTGAGAGTAATGACTTCACATAGAAAAAGTATGATTATTAAAAGTTGTTGGGAATTGGCAAGTATAGCTTTGGTCATCGTTGCAATTAATATGAAGTAATAAGGAAAGAGAGGTTTCACATATAGATATATTATCATTGACATCTTTTATGATTGGGAGCACTCATTAAAATATGACATGCTAAAGAGTTGAGGTTGGACAAGGAAGACAACATAATGAGTTATGTTTTCTTACATCTAAGATAAAGTATGTTGTCATGGATCTTCTACCGTGTTGAGCTTGCCTTTCCCCCTCATGCTAGCCAAATTCTTAGCACCAAGTAGAAATACTACTTGTGCTTCCAAATACCCTTAAACCAGTTTTGCCATGAGAGTCCACCATATCTACCTATGGATTGAGTAAGATCCTTCAAGTAAGTTGTCATCGGTGCAAGCAATAAAAATTGCTCTCTAAATATGCATGACTTATTAGTGCAGAGAAATAAGCTTTGTACGAACTTGTTGTGGACGCAATGAAAGCGACGGACTGCATAATAAAGGTCCACATCCAAGGGGCAATATAAAGTGACGTTCTTTTGCATTAAGATTTTGTGCATCAACCCTAAACGCGCATGACAACCTCTGCTTCCCTCTGCGAAGGGCCTATCTTTTATTATTATCGTCTACCTTATGCAAGAGTCACGGTGATCTTCACCTTTCCTTTTTTGTTTTATCCTTTGGCAAGCTCAGCATGTTGGAAAGAACATGATATATATATATATCTAATTGGATGTGGGGGAGCATGAACTATTATGGTTGACATTACCCTTGAGGTAAAAGGTTGTCGGGCAAAACTATAAGCCCCTATGTTTCTCTGTGTCCGATTGAAACTTCGTAACCACAAGTATTGCGTGAGTGTTAGCAATTATGAAGGACTAAGTGATAGTTGAGTCTGTGGACTTGCTTTTAAGCTCTAACATAGACTCTTTTCGATATTATGATAAATTGCGATTGCTTCAATGAATGAGGTTATAATTTGTTGGTGCTGAATAAGGTTTCTGATTCATACTTTGGCTTTGTGAAAAGATCATCACTTGAACATGAGTAATCATATGACAAAATCTATTTATGTTGCTGTTATGGAAATAATCATGATGCCTTCATGTCCGTATTTTATTTTTATCGACGCCTCTACCTCTAAACATGAGGACATATTTATTGTTATCGGCTTTTCGCTTGAGGACAAGCGAGGTCTAAGCTTGGGGGAGTTGATACGTCCATTTTGCATCATGCTTTTATATCAATATTTATTGCATTATGGTCTGTTATTTCATGTTATGTCACAATACTTATGGCTATTCTCTCTTATTCTACAAGGTTTACATGAAGAGGGATAATGCCGGCAGCTGGAATTCTGGGCTGGAAAAGGAGCAAATATTGGAGGCCTATTCTGCGCAACTCCAAAAGTCCTGAAACTCCATGGAATATCTTAAAATAAATAAAGAAAAATTATCGCCAAAGATGAAGGCCAGGGGGCCCACACCCTGCTCACGAGGGTGCCCCCCCCCCGGCGCGCCCCCCTACCTCGTGCGCCCCCTGGTGGCTCTCCGACGCCCATATTCTCCTATATGAAGTCTTTCGGTGAGAAAAAAATAGAAGGCAACTGAGGGAGTCCTGGACTTGGGGCTGTCTGGATAGCTGGATTGTCATCGTCGGCCGGACTCCGAGACTATGAAGATACAAGATTGAAGACTCCGTCCCGTGTTCGGATGGGACTTTCCTTGGCGTGGAAGGCAAGCTTGGCGATATGGATATGTAGACCTCCTACCATTGCAACCGACTCTGTGTAACCCTAGCCCTCTCTAGTGTCTATATAAACCGGAGGGTTTTAGTCCGTAGGACAGACATCCATTACAACAATCATACCATAGGCTAGCTTCTAGGGTTTAGCCTCCTTGATCTCGTGGTAGATCCACTCTTGTACTACCCATATCATCAATATTAATCAAGCAAGAGTAGGGTTTTACCTCCATCGAGAGGGCCCGAACCTGGGTAAAAACATCGTGTCCCTTGTCTCCTGTTACCATCCGCCTAGACGCACAGTTCGGGACCCCCTACCCGAGATCCGCCGGTTTTGACACCGACATTGGTGCTTTCATTGAGAGTTCCTCTGTGCCGTCACCGATAGGAAGGATGCCTCTTCCTGTCTTTAAAGACGGTATCTTCGCCAAAGGAGCCTTGGCCGCCGGCCAAACTATCCGGCTGGGTGGTTTTCTCATGACTGCCTGTTCGGCCACCGCTTCGACGATGACCTCTCGGGTCATCAAAAGCAATCTTCACGTCAACTCGGAATTCGCCGAGCGGCTGGATCCAATAGAGCTCTTGTCCGTAAACGAGCTCTTGGATCGCATCGCCGCCCTGGGAGTCGCTACAGACTACAATCGGATTGGGCTTAAAACCGATCTGAGAGAGATTAACTCTCCCAGGTTACCCACCACGTTGCGGTGGTAGAGGAACAACGCGGTGACTCTTCTGCTGTATTGAAAACTAGTCATGTCCGGGCTTCCGAACCCTCCATGCCGGATTCCCGCGGAGGGACGGACTTCGATCAAGCACTGAACCTAAAGTCAGGCATCGGACCGGACTCGTTGGACAACGTCCAGCAATCCAAGCTTCCAAATTTGGAAACTTCTCGGCCCTTGAGCCTCGAGATGGGTAGGGTTCCGGACTCAATTCCACCCACCCACCCAGACATATGCAATCTATCTCAAATCCGGCAAGAGCCGCTCAAACAGTACATCATTACTAGGCCAGATTCCTCCTGGTTATGGACAGGATAAAGGACTGCCGAGAGGAAAACACAATTTCAATTTTCTGCAATAATTGCACAGACGAGGGAATCTTGAACGCCGTCAGTCGCCGTGAAATTACACGCTTCGCCGACCTGGCGTCCATAGTACGAAAGTACTGTGCGATGTAGAGTTTCCGGAAAACCGAAACTAAGTTTTGGGACAATCTGGCCCCGAATACAACCCTAGTCCGTAACAAAAGGGTGCATCACACTCAGGCACCAGGTACAAAAACCAAAAAGCAAAAACCCCATAAAGGGCACGGAACCGTACTGGAGGGATGACTCAGTGGACCCTGTAAAATTCACAATACAGAAGGCGCCACCCCAACACATAGCCTTCGAGCATGTTGGATACTGCGGCAGGTGGCCAAAAGTGGCGAGGAGCTTCTAGCCCCGGAAAACCACTACAACAGTACCAGTACGGTGTCAACAATCTTCGAGACTTTCGCATCAAATAATATGCGAAAACGAACAATCCGCAGCCTCGCCGAAGTCTACCAAGTAGTAACAACAAATCCATGGAGCGACACGGCCATCACCTTCAATGCCAGCGACGAACCTAAATTCTGAACAGCCCGAGCACCGGCCGCATTGGTCCTTAGTCCAATAGTGGACGGCTTTCGTCTTACCAAGGTACTCATGGATGGCGGCAGCGGACTAAACCTCATCTACGAGGAAACTCTTCAAAAAATGGAATTAGACTGGAGCCGCATTGAGCGAAGCAGCACAACCTTTAGAGGAATAATCCCTAGCCGGGAAGCACGCTGCACAGGAAAAATCACACTTGATGTGGTGTTCGGCTCGCCGGACAATTACAGGTCCGAGGAAGTCACGTTCCAAGTGGCCCCGTTTAGCAGCGGATATCACGCTATATTAGGACGAGAGGCATTCACAATTTTCCAAGCCATACCCCATTATGGGTACATGAAGCTTAAGATGCCCGGGCCCGGCGGAATAATCACTCTCGTTAGTGATCCGGACACAGCACTCCGTGCCGAAAACAAGACAACCGCATTAGCCCTGGAGGCACTACCCGAAGCCCTAGCGGCGGAGGAACTCACTGCGCTGCGCTCTACGGTGAATCGGGATGATGTGATACTTGATAAGAGATCCAAGTCCACCTCCTTTAAACCAACGGATGAAATAGTCAAATTCCAGGTCCATCCAACGAACCCAACAAAGACGGCCTCCATCGGGGCACAGTTGAACCCTGATGTAGACGCTGCACTACGAGAATTCCTTCAGGAAAATTGGGACATCTTTGCCTGGCACCCTTCAGATATGCCAGGAATCCCACATAGATTGGCGGAACACAGCCTAAACATCCTAAAAGGATTCAAGCCAGTCAAACAGGCTCTTCAGCGATTTTCCGAACCCAAAAGACAGGCAATGGGAGAAGAGCTAGCCAAACTACTGGAAGCCGGATTCATCAGAGACATCAAACATCCGGACTGGCTAGCAAACCTGGTAATGGTACCAAAGAAGGACAAATCCTGGCGCCTATGTGTCGATTTTAAAGACCTCAACAAGGCTTGCCCAAAGGATCCCTTCCCCCTTCCCCGCATCGACCAAATAATCGATGCTACTGCAGGGCATGATTCATTGTGCTTCCTTGACGCATACTCCGGATACCATCAAATCAAGATGGCGGAGGCGGACCAAGCCGCAACGGCATTCATTACTCCATATGGACCATTCTGCTTCAACACGATGCCCTTCGGACTCAAAAACGCCGGCAAAACATATCAGCGCATGATTCAGACATGTCTGGCTACCCAGATCGGCAAAACAGTAGAGGCATACATAGACGACGTAGTCGTCAAAACCAAACACGTCGAAACTCTAGTAGACGATTTGAGGCTCACATTCGACAACCTCCGAGCATATGACATTAAGCTGAATCCGGAAAAATGCATTTTCGGCGTACCAGCCGGAAAGCTCCTGGGCTTCATTGTATCCGATAGAGGAATTGAAGCAAACCCAGCCAAGATCCGAGCTCTGTCACAGCTGGATATTCCAAAAGACCTCAAACAAATACAAAAACTGACTGGATGCGTGGCTGCTCTAAGCCGCTTTATCTCCCGTTTGGGAGAAAAGGCATTGCCCCTCTATCGCCTCCTCAGGCGCACCGAACACTTCGAGTGGACGGATGCTACCACTGCCGGACTCGAAGAAATAAAAGCCATATTGGCAACAAATCCGGTCCTGGCTGCGCCTAACCTGGGTGAACCAATGTTGTTATACATCGGGACAACACATCAAGTTGTAAGCGCGGTACTCGTCGTCGAACGAGAAACAGAAGGGCATAAATTCCCTCTTCAAAAACAAGTGTACTACGTATCCACTGTCTTAACTCCCTGCAAGTCCCGTTACCCGCACTATCAAAAGATAGCGTACGCGGTGTTCATGGCATCCCGGAAGCTCCGACACTACTTTCAAGAGTGTTCGATAACAGTGGCCTCCGAAGTGCCCCTCAACGACATTATAAACAACCGCGACGCGATAGGCAGGATTGCAAAATGGGCCATTGAGCTCTTACCATTCGATATAACTTACAAACCTCGGCGAGCTATAAAGTCGCAAGTCTTTGCTGACTTTGTCGCTGAATGGACTGAAGCCGAACTCCCAAAAGAGTACGGCGCATACTCCAATTGGATTATGCATTTCGACGGCTCCAAAATGTTGGCTGGCTTGGGGGCTAGCGTCGTATTGACGTCCCCAACCGGGGACACAGTCCAATACGTACTTCAAATAATGTACACGGACTCCAACAATGCAGCCAAATACGAGGCCCTCCAACATGGCTTCCGGATGGCAATCTCCATGGGCATTCAACGCCTAGAGGTGCGCGGGGATTCAAACCTTGCAATATCCCAAGTAAATGGAGACTTTGACGCCAAGGATCTGAAAATGGCAGCCTATCGTAACGCTGTCCTAAAAATGTCAGCTCGGTTCGAAGGACTCGAATTCCACCACGTAGCCCGGGATAATAACCAAGCAGCCGACGTATTGGCACGCATCAGCGTGAAACGCGATGATGTCCCTCCAAACATCTGCCTGGAACGGCTCTTTAAGCCATCCGTACTATGGGAAGAGGAGTCCGGAAATAACAACCCGGAAGCAGCCGCACCACCCAACACAGAACAATCTGACATAATCGGCGACTCAGCCGATGAAATACCACCTTCAGCCCATGAAATAATGGCAGTAATCGCCCCGTGGACAGAGCCATTCCTAGCCTACTTACTTAGGCAGGAACTTCCTGAAGACCAAAATGAGGCCCGCTGCATAGTTCGGTGATCTAAAGCCTACAAGGTCCACGAGGGAGAACTCTATAAGAAAAGCACAACCGGAGTCCTTCAAAGGTGTATCTCCGAAGAGGAAGGGGGAAACCTTCTGGCTGAAATTCATGCCGGACTAGGTGGACACCACGCCGCAGCTCGGGCCCTTGTAGGCAAGGCATTCCGTACATTATTTTATTGGCTGACAGCCCGGGCAGATGCTCAGGACTTAGTCCAAAGATGCGTCGGTTGTCAGCTCTTTGCTAATCAGAGCCATATGCCACCCACCACCCTCAAAACTATACCCATCACCTGGCCGTTCGCGGTCTGGGGGCTTGACATGGTTGGACCCCTTAAAGGGGGAACCCACAAGCAAAAGTACCTATTGGTCATGGTAGACAAATTCACCAAATGGATAGAGGCCAAGCCAGTTAAAACGGCAGAGTCCGAACCAGTGATAGACTTCATATCCGGGGTAGTACACCGTTATGGCGTCCCCCATAGCATCATTACCGATAACGGCACGAACTTCACGGCAGACGAGGTTAAATCATGGTGCAAAAATATGGGCATTAAGCTCGATTACGCTTCAGTCTATCATCCTCAAACCAACGGTCAAGTGGAACGAGCAAATGGTCTAATAATGAGCGGCATCAAACCCAGACTAGTGCGGTCCCTTACGGAATCTAACACGCACTGGATAGAGGAGCTTGACTCCGTACTCTGGGGGCTGCGGACAACACCCAACCGTACTACCGGATTCACACCATTTTTCATGGTATACGGCGCAGAGGCAGTTTTGCCCTGCGACATCATTCATGACTCACCTCGAGTGCGCATGTACGAAGAAAGAGAAGCCGAGATGGATCGGCAGGACAACTTGGACGCATTGGAGGAAGAACGTGACGTGGCAAAGGCTTGTTCCGCATTCTATCAGCAGCAGGCTCGAAGATATCAAAGCAGAGAAGTACGGGCTAAAACTTACAATGTTGGCGAACTAGTTCTACACCTGCCGGACAAGAAAAAGGACAAGCTCAAGCCCAAATGGGAAGGCCCTTTCATTATCGATCAAGTCCTGACCGGCGGGGCGTACCGCCTACGAAATGCATCGGACAACCGACTTGAGCCGAACCCATGGAACGCAGCCCGCCTCCGAAGATTCTATGCCTAGCGCCAGACTAAGAGTTCGTCTCCTTCCTCCGTCCAAATTTTTACAGTTCAGCTGTCTTTCGTTTCTCTCTTTTCTCTCACCTTTTTCATAAAAGCCCTCAAAGGCCTACTTGCGCATTGTTCGCACACACTTGATGTGCTTTCCGCACTCATTATACCTGGGGGCTTCTTTACCAGAAGCTTACTTATACGGGCTTCATGCCCAGCACATGTGTCAAACTTCCACATTACCTTTTATTCACCATTATATGCATCGATATGACTTAAGTTTTGGCCAAGCTGGGTTGCCTGGCTCCTGTGCTTACCCCTACGTTCCCGATTGTTCGGCTAGGAGGTAAAGGGAGCACCTCTGCGATTGTTACTGCCGGTCAGCCGGATGTGTACCTCAGACTAGGTGAAGCCGAAAGCTAGCGTTTTTAAGGGAATATTCGGTCGGTGACTTGAAAGATGATTTTTTACCTATTTATTTATCAGCCCCCAGATGTTTTCCTGCTCTTTTTGCAGTCCGGACATGCACTTTAGGGCATGCCTCCCAGGGAAAGGAACCCTTAACGGAACTATTCTCCCTGGAAGATGTTTCTTACTAACCATGTAATATAACATAACTAGTTGGGCACTTGTCTGATAAAGCACTAATGACCCCTACGCCTGGTCTCCATGCATGCCCCGGTTTTTCTTAACCGAGAAGGTATTCAGACACACTCCGGACTCTAGGGTCCCGAGGTTGAAGCGAAAAGGTTGGCAAAGACAAACGATCTACAATCCAGCTAGAAGGAATTTTACATGTCATTTTAAATACATCATCAAATCGACTGACTGTACTCCTCCTCAATCCCGTCTAACAGGCTGTCTAATTTACAGTCCCGTTGGGAATATTTAGCGGCCAACTCTACTTGGCCGTACACTAAGTTCACAGGGATCTCCTTCCCATCGGGCCCCACAGGTCCGACCTCGGCCATGTGGTTGGAGATCCGCCTTCCTGTACCGTGTCTTCACCATGGCCCAGGCCTCCCTGGCACCTTGGCGGCAGGCTGATATCTTCCATAAACGGAAGCGCTGCCACGCTCCCTGAAGCTTCTCCGCAAGCTCTCCAAGGCCCTCGGGTAGGGAGAGGGATGGCCATAAGGCCTGGATGACGCCGATCATCGCCAGCCAAACACGTTCGAGCAGTTGCACCAGCTCGGGAAGTTGATCACCCGTTGAGACGGGTATCTCCTCCGCAGGGCGACCTGTGAGCACACCTACAGACATATTTCTGTCAATTGACTTCCTCGCCAAACTCTCCTTTTCAAAGGAGTCCGCTCAAGCACTTACTATAGATGCCGCGACGAAGCCGCTGATTCTCCTTCACGGAGCCAGACAACTCGGCCCGAACACCTTTCAGCTCTTCTCCAAGCTGGGTGTGGGCATCCTGGAGTTTATTCCTTTCCTGCTGCACCTTCGTAAGCACCCTCTCGCCGGTCTTCAGCTGGCGCAGTAGTTATTGCTTGTCCGGATCCAGTCCGGCAACATCTGCAATATCATTGTCAGACTTACACGCACGCCGCACACCGCTTATCTTTTTGAAATAATGTGTTACCAGAAGGGGTCTCTGTGTTTCCTCCTGCGGCAGCGAGTGCGGCCTCAAGTTGGGCCTTGCACTCTTGTAGCTCCTGGGACAATTGGGTATTCTTCTCTGTAAGATCCTGCATATCAAATAATCCTTAAATCAGTTACTCTAACTACTTTAAGTCTCGGGGGCTACTAGCATATACAACTATTAAAATCTCTTACCCGTATGTCTTTTACATACTGCTCCGTGGCTCTGGTCAAACCATCTTGAGCAGCACGGAGGTGCGCGTCCCCCGTATTAAAGGCATTCAACGCCTTAGGGGAGAAGCACGCGTCACGAAAAACTGTCCGGCGGTGCCTATGGTTCATGGCACTCTCCACCTCAGACCTGGTGGCGGATAGCCTGTCGGCATCCTCCGTTGGAGGAGTATCCGGCTCGCGCCTTGCGCTCGCCTCCCCCTCCGGACCAGCTGTTGGAGCCTGGCGGGCGGAGGCTTGGTTGGCAACCCCTCCAGACACAATCCGGTGAGTGTTCTTTCTCCTGGAAAGGTCATGAGCGTTAATACACCTCCTGGGAATCCTTTTCCTAAATAACAGTCGCGAGCTATACCGTTGCGGTGACGTTTCGATCCGCGCCGCACTCCTCTTCCGCCTGCTGGGCCGGACTAACCCTTGTTGGCCAACCGCCGAGGGCTCGGCTTCCTGCCTTGAAGGCACCTCCTGCGAGACACCATTGTATACGGTGGTCAGAAATGCGCAAGGACGAAATAATGGTGTCAGGACTTCAGTCACAATCACCTGGGGAGCCGGAGATAGGCCAGGGTAGTCAGCCGTAATGGCGACTAGAGCATTGTCCATGCTGAGTTGGTGGAACACCCCGTTGATTAGCTCCACCTTTATGTCCGGATCCTCTTCGGAGGCCGGATCAAGGGATCTTCCTGGATCCTTGGGTTGTGGAGCCGGACTATGTATGCCCTCCACATCCCGACGCAGCTCTTGCGTCGAAATCGTAAAGTAAGGTACTTAACTTTGAAAGCATGGGTCGGATAAACAAAATGTCCTCTTACCCAGCGCCGAGGGTTATTCATGGAGAACCCATTCAATGGGCTTGTCTGGAGGAAGTCCTCCTTCTCCCCCTTGTACAGGCCGGACAGAATCTTCACCAGATCTTCGGCCGATACCGGCCCTTTGTGGCCATGACGGGTGGCATCATTTTCCCCGTTGAAATCCCACATGGGGTGGCCCCTATATTGCAGCAGCTACACCCCCCGCATTTTGCACGTGGCCATGACTCCAATCATGGTCAATCCGGAATGGGCCAGCAACCTTATCCGGCCCATCAAATAATGGACGCCCTTGTCTTCCTCCAGTTGAGGGCTCCGCATGCGCCAACTTAGGCGTTTCTTCAGAGGAGCCTTGCTGAACTCTGGGAGGCCGATCCGAACTGGGTCCGGCAGTGGAGCGTCATCTATCTAAAACCATTCCGAAGGCCAGTCTTCGGACGCCTTCTTTGGGGTTCCGGATGGATATCCGGTCCCGGCGATGCGCCATATTTCAGCACCGCCCACTTGATATATTGACCCCTCGTGAGAGCAGGGTACGAGGCAAAATAGCCTCTTCCACAGTGCAAAATGGGGCTCGATGCCCAGGAATAGCTCGCAAAGAGCTACGAAACCCACGATATGCAGAATAGAGGCGGGCGTGAGGTGATGGAGCTGGAGTCCGTAGAACTCCAGAAGCCCGCGGAGGAACGGATGTACAGGAAATCCAAGCCCCCTTATTAGATAGGGGACGAAGCACACCCGCTCTCCTTTAGAGGGACTAGGGGTGGCCTTCGCTTGCTTCCCACCTTTGTAGGTGGCCAGCCCGGCTCGAATCGGTACCATAAAGGCCAGAGGAAGATATCCCTCCGCTTGAAGCTTCACCAGCTCGTTGTGCGGAACCGAGCATCTCCTCCAATCTCCTGGCGGAGGGCTGGGAGCGCGAGAAGAGGAGCCGCGTCGACGGTCCATGATGGAATGGGTTTTCAGCCAGAAGCGCTCCAATGAGTACTCGCGGAAGAAGGATGGTGTGATTTGGATCTGGATTCTTATCTCTCTTATAGACAGATTACTTGCGCAGCTAGGGGGTAAAACATAAAAGATACCCAGTCTTTTCGCATTCGTGCGACGCGTGGAAGAAGGCCATTATTGGGCGTGGAAGCCAAGGAGCACAACATTTATAAGGGAGCCGGACACTATCCGGCAAGCACATGGAATTTTAAGGAGAACCCGCCTTGCAACGCCGAAGACTATATATGCGCTGGACTCGACGTCATTGAAGCCTGGTTCGGGGGCTACTGAGGGAGTCCTGGACTAGGGGGTCTCCGGATAGCCGGATTATCATCGTCGGCCGGACTCCGAGACTAGGAAGGTACAAGATTGAAGACTTCGTCCCGTGTCCGGATGGGACTTTCCTTGGCGTGGAAGGCAAGCTTGGCGATACGGATATGTAGATCTCCTACCATTGTAACCGACTCTGTGTAACCCTAGCCCTCTCCTGTGTCTATATAAACCGGAGGGTTTTAGTCCGTAGGACGGACATCCATTACAACAATCATACCATAGGCTAGCTTCTAGGGTTTAGCCTCCTTGATCTCGTGGTAGATCCTCTCTTGTACTACCCATATCATCAATATTAATCAAGCAGGAGTAGGGTTTTACCTCCATCGAGAGGGCCCGAACGTGGGTAAAAACATCGTGTCCCTTGTCTCCTATTACCATCCGCCTAGACGCACAGTTCGGGACCCCCTACCCAAGATCCGCCGGTTTTGACACCGAAAGCAACCTTTCGGGACGAGACTCCGCCGCCACGAGGCGGAACCTTGGCGGAACCAATCTAGGGCTCCGACAGAGCTGTTTTGCCGGGGACACTTCCCTCCGGGAGGGGGAAATCATCACCATCATCATCACCAACGCTCCTCTCATCGGGAGAGGGCAATCTCCATCAACATCTTCACCAGCACCATCTCATCTCCAAACCCTAGTTCATCTCTTGTATCCAATTCTTGTCTCCAAGTTCGGGATTGGTGCTAGTAGGTTGCTAGTAGTGTTAATTACTCCTTGTAGTTGATGCTAGTTGGTTTATTTGGTGGAAGATCATATGTTCAGATCCTTTATGCATATTATTACCCCTCTGATTTTGAACATGAATATGCTTTGTGAGTAATTACGTTTGTTCCCGAGGACAAGGGAGAAGTCTTGCTATTAGTAGTCATGTGAATTTGGTATTCGTTCGATATTTTGATAAGATGTATGTTGTCTAACCTCTAGTGGTGTTATGTGAACGTCGACTACATAACACTTCACCATTATTTGGGCCTAGAGGAAGGCATTGGGAAGTAATAAGTAGATGGTGGGTTGCTAGAGTGACAGAATCTTAAACCCTAGTTTATGCGTTGCTTCGTAAGGGGCTGATTTGGATCCATATGTTTCACGCTATGGTTAGGTTTACCTTAATACTTTTGTTGTAGTTGCGGATGCTTGCAATAGAGGTTAATCATAAGTGGGATGCTTGTTCAAGTAAGAACAGCACCCAAGCATCGGTCCACCCACATATCAAATTATCAAAGTACCGAACGCGAATCATATGAGCGTGATGTAAACTAGCTTGACGATATTCCCATGTGTCCTTGGGAGCGCTTTTCCTATTATAAGAGTTTGTCCAGGCTTGTCCTTTGCTACAAAAAGGATTGGGCCACCTTGCTGCACTTTATTTACTTTTGTTACTTGTTGCTCGTTACAATTTATCTTATCACAAAACTATCTGTTACCACTTATTTCAGTACTTGCAGAGAATACCTTGCTGAAAACTGCTTATCATTTCCTTCTGCTCCTCGTTGGGTTCGACACTCTTTCTTATCGAAAGGACTACGATAGATCCCCTATACTTGTGGGTCATCAGTTACAGGGAAAGGAATCTTCATATCCGGGTCGCCAAGCTTGCCTTCCATGCCAAGGAGAGTCCCATCCGTACATAGGTGAGAGTCTTCGGTCTTGTATCTTCACAGCCCAGCAGTCTGACCCATGTCAACAGGCCGGACGCCCGAGGACCCCTTAATTCAGGACTCCCTCACCCCCTCGCTCATCTCTATCTTCATCTTCTTGCCAACCATTCCTTCTTCTTCTCCACCTTGCCATAAATGCAAGGCTCATGGCGCCGGCGAGGAGGTTCACGACCGCTGAGAAAGGGAAAGCCACTAAGGAGGGGCCAGCTTTGCCTTCGCCCAAGAAGGGCCACGGCCTTCCCTGCAAGAATTCGCGACCCCGGTGGTGACCCCCAGGGAACGCATGCGCGCTTCTCCAGGAGCTGGCGTCTCTCTTGGCGTCCGCGGTGGTGCTTCTTCTTGTGGCAGGGGCAATCGGCCATGGGGCGGCCCCTGCGATGAGGGGTGGTGCGCCATGGTCGCCCGTCCTCCCAAACCGCGCTTCCCCTTGATGGATGCGCTCCTGAAGTTCGTCGTGTGGTCGGAGAGGCCTACTGGCACCTTGCTTCGGCTTCCATGCTTCTTCACCAGTGAGCTGCCGGCCTCGGGACTCGACGGCCTCTGGTTGTAGGCTGACGGCTGCTGCAGCAGGGCCTCATGGGTTGGCATCAAGGTCACCGCTGCAGGCAGCATGGTCCTGGCCTGCGGCTGGTAGGTGTCTGCATGCGTCACTAAATAAAGTTGACACTCTTCCAAACCCACTTTCATCAATATAATCATCATAGTTAAGAGGCATGCTATCATTATAACAACTTTGCATATCAAAACTTGGGATGCTAAAAATATCATCTTCATTAAACGTAGCATCCCCAAGCTTGGGACAAACATTAATTTCAGCAAATATATTCTCAAATATTTCATCCTCATCAAACATAGCTTCCCCAAACTTGGGCCTTTTCATATCATTAGCATAATCACTATCATCATTAATAGTACGGATAGCACCAATAGTATAGCAATTATCATCATCACAATGAGTAGTAGGAGCAATCATTTGGGAGGGATACCTTTTTACCTTTGTTGCCCCTTCTTTTCCTTTTCTTTTTAACATTATGTGTGTGTTCAACCTTACTCTTTGAGCTCCTTATTGACAAGATTGGTTGGATAGAAAGCTCCTCCTCGTTACCTGATTCATCATAAGAAATAATAGGAGGATATTGGGAAGTCTCTTCCCTTTCATTAGTGTTCTCTTCTTCTTCTATTTGCTTTCTTTTCTTTAGGTAATTGGCAATATAAAGATTTTCAATGCAATTCTCCACACAAAACATATAAATCTTCTCTAGATCAAAATCAAGAAATCTATCAAGATTAAATTTTGGAATACCTTTAGTTATACGTTTCATTTCTTCATACCCGAAAAGAAGACTAAGCTCTTTATGATGCCCAAGGGTAATCAAGCTATCACAATTTTTGTACACAATTCGGTCATGAAACAATTTGCATTAGAGATTTAAATGACCACGTTCATTGCAAAGTTCACAAGGAGCAAGAAAAATATCGAATCTTTCAGCACAATCATCAAGTCTTTCTTGCAATAATTTAGTTTCTAAATACTTATGCCTCTTGCAATATATATCTTCTCTATTTGGTGCGTTCATGCAAACATGCACTCCACAAAAGTTGACATGCTCATAAGAGATATTTTCATCATGACGAGAGCAATCATCATTAGTACTATGGATATTCAAGGAGTTTATACTAACAACATTGCAATCATGCTCATCATTCAAAGATTCAGTACCAAGCATTTTAATGCACTCTTCTTCCAGCACTTGAGCACAATTTTTCCTTTCCATCAAACTAACGAAAGATATTAAAAAGGCGAAGCGTACGAGACAAACTTAACTCCATTTTTTTGTAGTTTTCTTTTATAAACTAAACTAGTGATAAAACAAGAAACAAAAAGATTCGATTGCAAGATCTAAAGATATACCTTCAAGCACTCACCTCCCTGGCAACGTCGCCAGAAAAGAGCTTAGTTGACGGGGTGTGAGTGAGTGCCTCTTAGCTAGCCTCCCCGGAAACGGCGCCAGAAAAGAGCTTGATGTCTAGTACACAACCTTGTTCTTGTAGACGTTGTTGGGCCTCCAAGTGCAGAGGTTTGTAGGACAGTAGAAATTTTCCCTCAAGTGGATGACCTAAGGTTTATCAATCCGTGGGAGGCATAGGATGAAGATGGTCTCTCTCAAGCAACCCTGCAACCAAATAAAAAAGAGTCTCTTGTGTCCCCAACACACCCAATACAATGGTAAATTGTTGTCACGCCTGGATAATTAAGCCACAGTAACCCTCTACTAATGGTGCCACGTCACCTCGATTTTTGTTATTAAACTCACGTTAGTTCGAAACGATTCAAATTCAAATTTTAATTAAAGGCAAACAAAAAAAGTTTTCAAATATTAAAACTAAAACGTTCAGAGTGAGCAAATAATGCATAGGTAATTATGGCGGAGGAACCACACTTTTATAAAAATGTTCAAATACTCTAAAACGATTTAAACAGTAGCAAAAACAATTATATAAATGCTTTTAAAATGATAAGCAATTACAAACTATTATATTTAGGTGCCAAGTTAATTGTGGCAGTGGTATAATTCCTATTACTAATTTAGGGATCATTTTTGTACTTTACAAAACTAAAACGCAATGAGGAACAGAAAAAAACAGAAAAGAAATAAAATACATAAAAGAATAGAAAACTAAAATACAAAAAAGGCCCCCTCGCCAACTGGGCCAACGGCCCAGCCGGCTAGCTCACTCGCCCAACCGGCCCCTCACACCTGCTTAACCCCCCATCGTGGCAAACCCTAGATCGATCCCCATCACTCCCTCACCCCTCCTGCGCGCTGTCACCCATGACACACGCACGCCCTGACAAACGAACATGGGAGGGGCGCCCTGTTTGATCCCGTACGCCTGCGCCCGACGCAAGCCGCGGCTCCGCTAAGGCCACCGCCAGCCGGTGCCGGCGCCGCCCTCTCGGACTCCTCGCCTGTCCTCTCCCTCGTGTGACGCCCGCCTGAAGCTGCCACCTCGCCACGTCACCGACCTGACGCCATCGCCTGTTATCACCACCACCACCTCACCGAACCTTCCTCGCCCGGATCGCCGCCTCGCCATCCTCTTCGTCGTCGACCGCGTCCCCGTCCTCCTCCTCGACAACCGCTGCCATTTTTCCTACAACGCTGGTGAGGACCCCGGTCCTCCTCCTCCCCATGCCCTCATGTTGGTGCTCACCCGCGCCACCGCACCGTCCGCTCCCCCCCAGCACGAGCCCTCGCGCACGCGCGCTCACGGCGACCGCGGCCTTCACCCCGCGCCCGCGCTTCGCCCTCCTCCTCTCCTCTCTGCTCTTTGACACCTTGCGCCGAGGCCTCTGCTTCGCTCCGCCCGCAGCGCCCTTCGCGCCGGTCGCCGTTGCCTCCCCTCGCTGCTCGTCCGCTGCCCCGCTACTTGCCCGTTGCCCCGCCGTGGCCACGGCCTCGCCCCGCTGCGCCCAATCGGGCGCTCAACTGCGCCCGTTTCCCGTTCGCACGCCCGTTCGAAAAGAATAAAAAATAAAATAAAAATAAAAAAATTAATTAATTAATTAACTACATTAATTAACTTAACTAATCATGTTTAGTTCACCTAATTAACTATTGTTAATTAATTAAACAATAATTAGATTAGTTAAATCCTAATTAGAATAAACAAAGTATGACATGCGGGACCCACATGTCAGGTTGACCTGGTCAACAACCAGAGTTGACCGCTGACGTCATGCTGACATCATAAATGCATTAGAGGATTAAATTAATTCTATTAATTCTGGAAAATGATAAAATCCATTTAAAATTAATATAAAATAAAGCGTAGCTCAGATGAAAATACTTTCTACATGAAAGTTGCTCAGAACGTTGAGACGAATCCAGATACGCCACCCGTTCGTCCGCCAAGCGTCCCTAGCATAGTGAACCTGCAACATTTGACCTCCGGTTCATCTGACCGAAAACGTGAAACACCGGGGATACTTTCCCGGATGTTTCCACCGTTCGCCGGTATCACCTACTACCGTGCTAGGGCACACCGGACACCGCGTATTGCCTTGTTACGCTTTGTGATGCTTTGATTGATCTGTTATTTATTGTGTTCCCTCTCTGTTACTTCTTTCCGATAGACCTCGAGACTGCCAGCGACCCCTAGTTCGACTACGGTGTTGGCGACTCGTCCTTCTTGCCAGAGCAACCAGGCAAGCCCCCCCCTGATCACCAGATATGACCTATTTTTCTCTATACTGCTTGCATTAGAGTAGTGTAGCATGTTACTGTTCGGTTACTCCTATTCTGTTGCATAGCCTGTCATTGTTGCTACAGACGTTGATACCTTACCCGCAATCCTAAATGCTTAGTATAGGATGCTAGTTTACGATTAGTGGCCCTACATTCTTGTTAGTCTGCCATGCTATACTATCGGGCCGTGATCACTCAGGAGGTGATCACGGGTATATACTATACATATACTATACAGATGATGACTAAAGTCGGGTCAGCTTGTTGAGTACCCGCAAGTGATTCCGATGTGGGGGCTGGAAGGACAGGTGGCTCTATCCCGATAGAGGTGATCCTGGGTCCCCGACGGCTCTCGACTGTTACTTTGAGGCGGAGCGATGGGGCAGGTTGAGACCACCTAGGCGAGAGGTGGGCCTAGCCCTGGTCGGCGTCCGCGGTTACTTCAAAATAACATGCTTAACGAGATCTTGGTATTTGATCTGAGTCTGGCCACTGGCTTATACGCACTAACCAACTACACGGGAAAGATATGGGCACTCGACGTTGTGGTATCAGCCGAAGCCTTCTTGATGTCAGTGACGGAGTGGTGCGCGTCGGGTTGGACTGCGTAACGCAACGTCCTTTGTAATGGAGGTTGCTAGGTCTGCTTCCGGCTGCCCTCGCAACGTGCAGGTGTGTAATGGGCGATGGGCCCAGACCCCTGTGCGCATAGGATTTAGACCGGCATGCTGACCTCTCTATTGTGTCTACATAGGGCTGCGACGTGTTGATCTTCCGTGGCCGGGCATGACCCAGGAAAGTGTGTTCGGCCAAATGGGATCAAGCATGTTGGGTTATGTGGTCCACCCCTGCAGGGAAGTTGATCTATTCGAATAGCCGTGTCCCTCGGTAAAAGGATGACCCGGAGTTGTACCTTGACCTGATGATAACTAGAACTGGATATTTAATAAAATACACCTAGAAATGTTCCACAGACAACACGGTGATCGCTTTTCCACAGGGCGATGAGGGGAGGATCGCCGGGTAGGATTATGCTATGCGATGCTACTTGGAGGACTACAATCTACTCTCTTCTACATGCTGCAAGACAGAGGCTGCCAGAAGTGTAGTCTTCGATAGGACTAGCTATCCCCCTCTTATTCTGGCATTCTGCAGTTCATTCCACCGATATTGCCTTTTTACACATATACCCATGCATATGTAGTGTAGCTCCTTGCTTGCGAGTACTTTGGATGAGTACTCACGGTTGCTTTGCTCCCTCTTTTCCCCCTTTCCCTCTTCTACCTGGTTGTCGCAACCAGATGCCGGAGCCCAGGAGCCAGACACCACCGTTGACGATGACTCCTACTGCACCGGAGGTGCCTTCTACTATGTGCAGGCCGCTGACGACGACCAGGAGTAGTTTAGGAGGATCCCAGGCAGGAGGCCTGCGCCTCTTTCGATCTGTATCCCAGTTTGTGCTAGCCTTCTTAAGGCAAACTTGTTTAACTTATGTCTGTACTCAGATATTGTTCTTCCGCTGACTCGTCTATGATCGAGCACTTGTATTCGAGCCCTCGAGGCCCCTGGCTTGTATTATGACACTTGTATGACTTTTTATGTTTTAGAGTTGTGTTGTGATACCTTCCCGTGAGTCCCTGATCTTGATCGTACACGTTTGCATGCATGATTGGTGTACGATTGAATCAGGGGCGTCACAATTGTATAGGTGCACTAGTTCGGCGAAGAGATGGTGATACAAGTGCAAAATTGATGGTAGATATAGGTTTTTGTAATCTGAAATAATAAAAACAATAAGGTAACTAATGATAAAAGTGAGCGTAAACGGTATTGCAATGATAGGAAATAAGGCATAGGGTTCATACTTTCACTAATGCAAGTTCTCTCAACAATAATAACATAGATAGATCATATAACAATCCCTCAACATGCAACAAAGAGTCATTCCAAAGCCACTAATAGCGGAGAACAAACGTAGAGATTATGGTAGGGTACGAAACCACCTCAAAGTTATTCTTTCAGATCGATCTATTAATGAGTTTGTACTAGAATAACACCTTAATACACAAATCAACCAAAACCCTAATGTCACCTACATACTCCATTGTCACCTCAAGTATCCGTGGGCATGATTATACGATATGCATCACACAATCTCAGATTTATCCAACCAACACAAAGTACTTCAAAGAGTGCCCCAAAGTTTCTACCGGAGAGTCAAGGAAATGTGTGCGAACCCCTATGTATAGGTTCATGGGCGGAACCCGCAAGTTGGTCACCAAAACATACATCAAGTGACACGTGAAATCCCATAAGATCCCATAAGATAACTTCAAGAGGGAAACTCAATTCATCACAAGAGAGTAGAGGGGGAGAAACATCATAAGATCCAACTATAATAACAAAGCTCGCGATGCATCAAGATCGTGCCATAGAGAGAACACGAGAGAGAGAGAGAGATCAAACACATAGCTACTGGTACATACCCTTAGCCCCGAGGGTGAACTACTCCCTCCTCGTCATGGATAGCGCTGGGATGATGAAGATGGCCACTGGTGATGGGTTCCCCCTCCGGCAAGGTGCCGGAACAGACTCCCGAGAGGTTTTTGGTGGCTACAGAGGCTTGTGGTGGCGGAACTCCCGATCTATCTTGATATTCGATGTTTTTAGGGTACGTAGGCTTATATAGGCAAAATAAGTCGGTAGGGAGGTGCTTGAGGGGCCCACGAGACAGGAGGGCATGCCCAGTAGGGGGGCGCCCTCCTATCTTGTGGCTTCCTCAAGGATCTTCTGACGTGGACTCCAAGTCTCCCGGATCATATTCTTCCAAAAAATCACGATGTCGAAGGTTTCATTCCGTTTGGACTCCGTTTGATATTCCTTTTCTTCGAAATACTGAAATAGGCAATAAAACAACAATATGGGCCGGGCCTCCGGTTAATAGGTTAGTCCCAAAAGTAATATAAAAGTGCATAATAAAGCCCATAATCATTCAAAACAGATAATAAAATAGCATGAATGCTTCATAAATTATAGATACGTTGGAGACGTATCAGTAAGCGGAGGTGTTATGACAACCCGGTTGGTGTAGTCGTACATCTTCACGATCGACCGATCCTAGTACCAAACATATGGCACCTCCACGATCTGCACACGTTCAGCTCGGTCACGTCCCACGAACTCATGATCCAGTAGAGCTTCGAGGGAGAGTTCCGTCAGCACGACGGCGTGATGACGGTGTTGATGAAGCTACCGACACAGGGCTTCACCTAAGCACCGCTACATATGACTGAGGTGGATTATGGTGGAAGGGGCACCACAGACGGCTAAAGCTCAATGACCAACTTGTGTGTCTTGGGGTGCCCCCCCCGCACTACAAAAAAAAACACTTCCGTGATGATACGTGTTTGTCACAATAGGTCGCGTTTTTTGTCATGCATGTACATCCATGACGATTTTATGATAGAATCAAGATAGTCATACCTGTGCTGTTGTAGAAGTGTTCCATGACATTACCAAAATTATCATCACGGAAGTGTCCACTTCCATGACGATAAATCGTGCGTCATAGAAGTGCTTTCATCAAGGGTGACTGACACATGGCATCCATCGTAACGGGACGCCATTAACCGCTGTTAAGCTATCGGGTCCGATTTTGGATCCGATAACCTGCTAACAGCCACGACCAATGCCGATTTTCCACGTGTTAAATTCTCATAGGCCGACAGATCCACGCGTCAGCTCCACGTTGACACAGGTGTCACTCATCCAACGGTCGAGATGGGCCTATGATATGTTAACACGTGGAGGGGCCCAAAAGTGGCCCATAAAGTTTAAATGGGTCGGCCCAACTGAAGGCCCATAAGATTTAGCAGACCATAATGGGCCGGTCCCGCTAAAGGCCCACTAGATTTTGCAGACCATAATGGGCCGGCCTATCTAAAGGCCCACAAGATTTAGCGGACCACAATGGGCCCGCCCAGCTAAAGGCCCACAAGATTTTGCAGACCATAATGGGCCGGCCCAGCTAAAGGCCCAACATTCTCTGTTAAGGCATGTACGGCTAGTGTCAAATCGGCCCGTCAACGGTCTATCCTAAACTTGTCATTATCGCGACCCATGGTCACTTCTGGCCCGTTAATAGTCTGCTAAGTATTTGGGCCAAATTACGGCATGATGTATTTCCGTCCTGTTAAAGGTCATGCTTCATTTGGGCCCATTTACAGGCCATCAAAACTTTCTGCCCATAAATGACCGTGAAGGATTTGGGTCATATTCGGCCATGTCTGACATTCGTCCTGTTAGAGGCCCACTATAGATTTGGGCCACTTTCATCCTGTTGTCATTTTCAGCCTGTTAACGCCGGACGAAAACCATGGGCCATATGTGGCCCAACGTCATGTCTTCCCATTAATGGCCCATATAAAAATGACAATAATCTGGCCCAACTGAAGTTCCGGCCTGTTAAAGACCCGTGTATTAGGTCGACGCATTTACGGCCTGTCCTAATTTCGGCCTGTCAAAGATCCGCATCGTAAATCGTCCACCATTTCGGCCTGCTAAGACCAGTGGGTCATTTGGCACAATCAGGGCCCAATCTCACTTTTGGTCTACTAAAGGCCCATGTTTTTTATGGGCTCGAGATATTTACACCTGTAAATGGCCTATTTTTATTGAGGGCCCAAATTATGTTTAGGCCTATTAAAGGCCCTCTATGGGCACATGCCTACCAGAAAAATATGAAAACTTGTGCTGATTTAGGCCTAGATATTTTTAGTGGGCTACATGCCAATTTCGGCCCATAATCGTTTTTAGCCCAATTGGAATGGGCCCGATGAATGTTGGCATGTTGGGCTCCTAGGAAGCTTTCGGCCGAATATATTACTAAGATAAACCAACGCTATACAAAAATAGCGTCGTAATTACTGCAGCCTATGGCAGCATCATAAATGTTGTATCACAACAAAATAAATTCCAACCATACAACAAAAGGCATGTTGGCATAAAGTTTACAGGCCTTGCAGATAAAAGCACCATCAGATGTATAGAAGCATAGATCATTCGACTTGAGTGCTAATGTTTCAGGCTGTAGAATCTGATGGAGCAGCACGATCTTCACCTTTTTCCGCCATTGCTCTTGAACAACGAAGCGAATGTCTGATAGGCTGGTTTCAAAACCATTCATATCTTGATGACATTTGTCAACCACTATTCTTGTTTCCGAAACGACGTCCATTAGGGAGTGGACTTGTGTGTGGAGCACAGATATATCACTTTGTCTAGCAGGAAGATTTTGTTCAGTAGGTGATTTGGACGAGGTTACCTTGACAACCAACCCAGAATTACCCAGGAAGGTGCTTTTTGCACTGTTAGCTGAGAGATACTAACGCACTGCAGCAAGAGGTGACATTGTTCTTGTGGTAGCCTCGTCAGCTTCAGGTGGTTGTGGCTGTTCAATCATTTGTTCCATAGCTTCCTGAAAGTTTGACCTTGTAGATTAGTGTACCAGATAAGTTACTAATGATACAAAAACAAACAAAGTAGGTTACACATTTATACGTAACTTATTTTGGTGAACTACTATAATACATTAGCATGTATTGTAGTGCCAACTACATAATAAAATCACTTTTGGAACATATGGTCATGTAGCATGCCTACTGTATTGTCTATTTCCTCACATTCGTTGACATCTAAGGATAAAGAGACATGGTGTAAAGCAGGATGAACATAGTATGACATCATTCATATCATGGGCAAACAGATATAAAACAAACATGCTATTTTATCATTGTGTGCGCACGTGAACATAACAACTAGATTACAGATCAAGACCAAAAGAATATCCTTCATCTCTTTTAAACCATGTAACGTGAAATGATACGTTAAGATAACTGTGTATAAAAGTGAACAGAGTAACTGACATTGGCTGCAAACCAAGTAGTTAAATGAACACATCACAGTACCAATCAGTTCAAAGGCAGGAGGAGTAAGGACTTACAACAACGGCTTGAACTGGTTTGCTCATGCCCTTCATCTTGCTGGTGTGGCAATCCTTGAAGATTTGCGCTGCATTCGGTTCAGGTTCTTTTTGGTCTGCATGGGCTTTCCTCTGTATTTGGAACAAGTCAATATAGATACGATAATATGGCACAAAAAAAGAAGGAAGTAGCAGCTATTTACGAGGGCCTCGCAGTGTGCAATATAGCTACGAGATCCTGTTGTCTATTGGAATTTCACTTTAGAACGGTTGGTTTTGTTCTTCAAACAGTTAGCCTAGAAGAAGATACACTTGTAAGGCACATACATAAATACAAGTTCAATATGTGGTCTGATCAAATACATATAGCCTACCTGATACTTTGGATCAGGCCAGTGTTTAACGAGGGCTGTCTAGTCTTCATCTGTAATATATTCCACTGGAGATGTTTGGGTGATTTTATTGTTAGCCTTTCCTTCAAAGTGAGATTTTCTAAGGTGGTACCGATACTGTTGTGGACAAGACTAAAAAACATGAGTGCATGCTTGTTTAGTTGCGTCATCTTTTGGATCTAACTTGAACCTCGTCTATTGAAAAAAGAATGTGAGTCTTATTAGGAGGAATCTAGAAAGTATGGGACAGAGCAAGAAAATATTACTAATTGCGATGAGTAACATTACTTACGGATAAATGGTCAAGGAAGGTGTTAATCTGGGTATTGTCTTTCTCATTCCTGTACTGGATCCACATTGGGAGGGTACGTGCATGACACCTAACGGCAATGGCTGCATCTGATACTAACTTGGCTGACTCTGTAGCATCACATGGCCTATTTAAACCTGCCTCAAAATGGATCTCCATTCTTCCTCCTTTAGATTTTGTTAATCTGTCAAGCATTATCCCTGATGTCTATTTCCTCTTGCGCCGTGGTGCTAGTTCAACAACGAATATGGAAAGTGTTAGTGTACATCAAACCGTGAGAGTACATATAAAGGAGTATGCAACTGCAACTTGACTCGGTCAGGTACCATCTTGGTGTTGATGCTCATGAGGTTTATCTGATCTTGCCAAGTCCTGTTGTGTCAGCGGTGCTTCGGAAGTAGTGTTAGGTGTGAAGGCAGCTTGGGAACTGGCCAGTTCCGGAGCAAACGAACGAGTAACTCGTTGAGATGCTGGTACAGTTGAAGCGGATGCTGCAGCTGGTGGAGCAGGTGATAATGTGTTTGTAGATTTAACCGGTGTACATGGTCCTTCTATTGCACTATAAGTACCAGCAAAATCTCAACGGCAGATCCTTTTTCATTTCACTCGACGAGTAACACCACTCCCTACTATATATTTTCCTTGCTCTTTTTTGACTTTTCCATGTCAAGCCGTACCCACAACACAAAAGAATAAAATCGCTCTTCAGAACTCATTGATGCATGATACAGACAAGAAATACTTTGATGTAAGACAACCGTATGAGGATGGAATATGTAAGAAAAACAGGACGACATGACATATTCACAGCTACAATGTGTAAACTAAGCAGCAGAATTTTCAAGAAAAGAGAAGTAATGCAAGCTAGACACCATATGAAAGATGCAACCAATATTAGTCTGCCAATTTAAAAGTGTCTTGTCATAAGTGGCAATTTGAAAAATTAGAAGCAGTACAACATAGAAATCAATGCAAGATGCAACCACTATCAAACTGCCATGTTAATAGCGTCCAATCATGAGTGACTGATGCGAGATACACAACAGCAGTACTTTGATGTGAGAACATGGTATGATAGATAGATGCAGTGTATTCTAGACACAGAAAGCCATGTCATATGCACATGTATAACGTATAAACTTAGTAGGTGCAATTTAATCAAAATAGCAGAAATACAGGCTAGACAACATATGCAACATGAAACCAATTATCACATTGTCAACTTAGAGCAAGCACCTGTGATGGTGGAGTACGGTAGATGAACTCATCATGTAGACTTGGGACTTCAACTTCATTAGCAGCAGTAGTGGCAAATCTAGAGAGTCTCTGTTTGCGTCGGTGCGGAGGACCACCAACATCCCCTAACTTACTCTTTTCCTTCCTATTTTTTGATATTGCCTTATGAAGTCAAAACCACAAGAAGATGAATAAAATTAGCTCTGCATAACTGGTTGATGCATGATACGGACGAACACTACTTTGATGTAAGGCAAGCGCAGGATAGGAGGATGGAATATATAAAAAAAGACAGCGTTTCATATTCACACGTACAATAGGAGGATGGAATATGTATGGAAAAACAGTAAGCGGAAGGCATTTCAACAAAATTAGAAGAAATGAAAGCTAGGCACCATATGAACATGCAACTAATATCACTCTATCAGGTAAAAAGTGTCTCGTCGTAAGTGCCCTTTCAAGAAATTAGAAGCACTACAAGCTAGAAGACAATGCAAGATGCAACCTACATCCCAGTCCCAAGTTAAATGTGTCTTATGGGTAAGTGATCATTGCAGGTATAAGTTGTAAGCTACGCAGATGCAATTCAACATAATCAGAAGGAATACAAACTAGACATCATACGGAAAACACAACCACATATAACAGTTCCAAGTTAGAGCAAGCACCTGTGATGGTGGAGTAGGGGAGATGTGCCCATCACGTACATGTATGTTCTAGAAACAGGAACACGTGTCATATTCACAGGCATTATGTGTAAAGTAAGCAGATGCAATTCAAAAAAGTTAGAAGCAATACAAGATAGACATCATACGCAACCTGCAACCACATATAATAGTGCCAAGTTAGAGCAAGCACCTGTGATGGTGGAGTAGGGGAGATGTGCTCATCATCTACACAGCTACATTGACTATCCAGCCTTGTGTTGTCTTGCGAATCTTGTTGGGAGGATGGCGGAGTATAATCTGTAGAGACCCCTTGTTTAAGTTGCTCCGAAGGACCACCATCATCCACTGTCGAACTAATTTCCTTCAGTTGTAATGATTTTGCATTGTGAAGTCAAACCGATAAGAAAAGGAATAAAATTTGCTCTTCAGAACTCATTCATGCATGATACTGACGAACACTACTCGGATGAAAGGCAAACACATGATGCGAGGATGTAATATGTATGAAAAACAGGATGGCATGACATATTCACACCTATGATGTGGTAACTAAGCAGAAGGCATTTCAACAAATTAGAAGCACTGCAAGCTAGACACCATGTGAAAGATGCAACCAATATCACTCTGCCAAGTTCAAACTGTATGGCGTTTCAACAAATTAGAAGCAGTACATGCTAGAAATCATATGCAAGACACAACCAATATCACAGTGGCGACTTAAAGGTGCCTTATCATAAGTGACTAATGTAGTATATGCAAGAACAGTAGTCTGATGTAAGAACATCGTGTGATCAGATATAGTATGTTCTAGAAACAGGAACACATGTCATATTCACAGGCATTATGTGTAAAGTAAGCAGATGCAATTCAAAAAAGTTAGAAGCAATACAAGCTAGACATCATACGCAACATGCAACCACATATAATAGTGCCAAGTTAGAGCAAGCACCTGTGATGGTGGAGTAGGGGAGATGTGCTCATCATCTACACAGCTACGTTGACTGTCTAGCCTTGCGTTGTCTTGCGAATCTTGTTGGGAGGATGGCGGAGTAGAATCTATAGAGAACCTCCGTTTCAGTTGCTCGGAAGGACCACCATCATCCAATGCCTTGCCAATTTCCTTCAACTTTATTGATTTTGCATTGTGAGGTCATACCGACAAGAAAAAGGAATATAATCCGCTCTTCAGAACTCATTCATGAATGATACTGACGAACACTACTCTGATGAAAGGCAAAGTCATGATACGAGGATGGAATATGTACGAAAAAATGGACGGCTTGACATATTCGCACCTATGATGTGGTAACTAAGCAGAAGGCACTTCAACAAATTAGAAGCACTGCAAACTAGACACCATATGGAAGGTGCAATCAATATAACTCTGCCAAGTGAAAACTGTCTCGTCATAGGTGGCGTTCATCAAACTAGAAGCAATACATGATAGAAATCATATTCAAGACGCAAACCAATATCACACTGCCAACTTAAAGGTGTCCCATCATATATAAGTGACTGATGCAGGATACACAAGAAGAGTAGTTTCACGTAAGAACATGGTGTGATAGACAGATATAGTATGTACCAAAAACATGAAAGCGTGTCATATTCACATGTATCATGTGTAAGCTAAGCAGATGCCGTTTACATTAATTAGGAGCAATACGAGCTAGACACCATATGCAACATGAATCCAGATATCACACTGCCAAGTTAGAGCAAGCACCTTGGATGGTGGAGTAGGGGAGCGGAGACTTGGACCTTGTAATGCACTATCAGTACAAGGAGAATCGGTACAGATGCTCCTTTTACGTTGCTGCAGAGGACCAACATCATCGCCTTCCTTAATCTTTTCCTTCCTCTTTCTTCATTTTCCTTGTCAAGTCAAACCCACAAGAAAAAGGAATAAAATTTTCTCTTCAAAACTCATTGATGCGTGATACTGACGAACACTACATTCATGTAAGGCAGCCGCATGATAGGAGGATGGAATATGTATGAAAAACAGGACGGCGTGACATATTGACATGTATGATGTATAAAGTGTAAACGAAGCACAAGGTGCTTGAACTTGTTAGAACCAATGCAAGCTAGAAACCATATGAAAGATGAAACCAATATCACTCTGCCAAATTAAATGGGTGCCCTAACAAATGTATTTGACCAAATTAGAAGCAATACATGGCAACACGCTAGAAATAATATGCAATATGCAACGAATAAAGGTGACTCATCATAAGTGATTGATGCAGGATACAGAACAGAGGTAGTTTCATGTAAGAACAAGGTTAACACATAGATGCTGTGTGTACCAAAAATAGGGAGGCATGTCATATTCACAGGTATAGTGTGTAAACTAAGCAAATGCAATTTACCCTAATTAGAAGCATTACAAGCTAGACACCATATGAAACATGCAACCACATATCACACTGCGAAGTTAGAGCAAGCACCTATGAGGTTGGTGTAGGGGAAGTGCGGTCTTCAAGTACAGAGTAACGTTCAATATCTTCATTTATGCTTGCTGTTTCTTGAGAATCATGTGGAGAGGGTGAAATTGCATTCTTTATAAGAGTAGCGCCTCTCATATTAACCCACGGGCGTGACTGTCTCATCATAAGCGATAGATGCATGATACACAAGAACAGTAGTTTGATGTAAGAACATGGTGTGATAGGCAGATGTAGTATGTACCAAAAACAAGAAGGCTTGTCATATTCACATGTATAATGTGTAAGCTAAGGAGATGCAATTAAACAAATTAGGAGCAATACAAGCTAGGCACCATATGCAACATGCAACCAGATATCACACTGCCATGTTAGAGAAAGCACCTTGGGTTTATGGAGTAGGGGAGATGAGATTTGGAACTAGCACTACAGTACGAGTAGCAGGAGAATCTGCAGAGATCATCTGTTTCGGTTGCTCCAGAGGACCACCATCATTTCGTGCCTTCGTCCTTTCAGATTTTGCCTTGTCAAGTAAACACACAAGAAAAATGAATGAAATTCACACTTCCAAATTCGTTGATGCATGATACTGACGAGCACAACTGTTATGTATGGCAACCGCATTGTAGGAGGATGGAATATGTATGAAAAACGCTAAGCAGAAGGCATTTCAACAAATTGGAAGCAATGCAATCTAGACACCATACGAAAGATCCAACCAAAATCACTCAACCAAGGTAGGTGTGTCTCATTATAAGTGGCACTCAACAAATTAGAGGCAATACATGTTTGAAATGATATGCAAGATGCAACCAATATTACACTGTCAACTTGGAGGTGTATCATCAGAAGTGATTGATGAGGGATACACAAGAAAAGTAGTTTGATGTAAGAACATGGTTAATAGAAAGACGTAGTATGTACCAAAAACAGGAAGGCATGTCATATTCACATGTATAATGTGTTAACTAAGCAGATGCAATTTACCCTAATTAGAAGCATTACAAGGTAGACACCATATGCAACATGCAACCACATATCACACTGCCATGTAATAGCAAGTACCTGCGATGGTGGTGTGGGGGAATTGCGGTCATCAACTAGGGAGCTATGTTGATTATCTTCATTTAGCCTTGTTGTTTCTTGAGAATCATGTGGGGAGGATGACACTGCACTCTTTAAACGAGTAGGGCATCTCACAGTAACCCACTGGGTGACTGTCTCATCATAAGTGATTGACGAGGGATACAAAAGAGCATTAGTTTGATGTACGAACATGGCTAATAGACATATGTAGTATGTATCAAAAACAGGAAGGCATGTCATTATCAAAGGTACAGTGTGTAAAGTAAGCAGATGCAATTTAACCAAATTGGAAGCAATACATGTCGGATATTGGGTTCCGGCAAAACCCTTAAGGTTCGAACTCTGGGGTGCGCACGAAGATCTTCTCCCTACCGAAACACGCCCCAAAACCTCATCGCGAATCTAAGCTAGCACAATGAACAACACAAGAAACACGAGGTTTATATTGGTTCGGGCCACCTTTGTGGTGTAATACCCTAATCCAGTGTGTGGTGTGCTGGATTGCCTCTTGGGCTGATGATGAACAATACAGAGGAAGAATAGCCTCGCGAGAGGTGTTCTTGTGGTGGTGAGGTGTTCTGTTTTGTAAGGATTCCCTCGGCCTCCTTTCTACTATGGTGGCTATCTCTATTTATAGGGGCTCTGGTCCTGTTCCCAAATATTAAGCGGGAAGGGAGCCAACAACGGCCATTTTGTAAGGGGACAGCTAGTACAAGCTATCCTGACTAAAGGTGGTCTTCGACTGCCAAAGGCACTGGTGATGATGCCGTCTTGGGCTCCACGGTGACCTCCGTCCTGCCGCTCTACTGGTTTTGGTCTCATTGCACCGATATGGAAACCTTTGCTTGATGCCTCGGTACTCCGCACCTGCGCTTGCCCCCTTTGCACCAAAGAGGAAACGAGGACACTGTGCAAGCTGGCGCCCGCCTGGCACCCGCCTAGTCTTGACCGTCATGGCTTGCGTCATGAGCACCTCGCGAAGTACCCCTTGCCTTGATCTCTCCGCCTCCTCGCGAGCCTGCCTGGTGAGGCCGCCCCCGAGGAGGCCTGGTGACGTCCGCCCCGCGACGCTTGGCCCCTCGCGAGGGTCTTGAGCTTGGGTTGATGAATACGGGCCGTACTGGGCCATTGGTGAGCCACGCTGCAGGCCACAGGCAGGCAAGTCTGGGGACCCCCATTCCCAGAACGCAGACACTAGCCCCTGGGCCCAAGGCGTGCTCGAACTTGGCTTAGCAGCACGGCCGAAGGCCAAGTGCGAAGCGTCGTGGGCCCCAATAGCCTGCAGTGTTGGTCACCGCGTGGCGGTTGATTGGACGTGGGTGTCTCCACTTCCCCACGCTACCTTGGCAACTGCTCGATTTGACGAGTCCTTGCTGCATGCAAAAAGAGTCATCATTACCTGTGATCATGGAGGCCGACAGTTGGCCTCCTTTGGGCTATAAATGGGGAGGGGCGAAAGCCCCCGTTGCACATCTCCTATTGCTCCGCCTGATTCTTCTTCCTCCTTGCTCCAGTTGCTCACAGCGTCCCATGGCGCCCATGAAGAGATTCTCAGCCGTGGAAAAAGGGAAGGCTCGCTAGGAAGGGCCTGGCTCTCCTCCGCCCAAGCGCGGCCGTGGGCGTCCCCGCAAGCATCCCGCGACTCCCATCGCTGCTCCTCGTGGTCGCGGTGGTGGCCCTTCGCGCGGTGGTGGCCGCCCATATCGAGGCAGCCCAGCTGATGGAGGAAGGTGTGTCGTGGCTGCGCGGCCTCCCCGGCCGCGCTTTAACTCGGCAGAGATGCTGCCGGAGTTTGTTGTGTGGTCGGACAACCCGGCCGGCAACTGGCTCCAGCTCCCTCGATTCTTCACCGGCGAACTGCCAGCCGCTGGCCCTGGTGGGCTCTGGCTGCAGGCGGACGGCTGCTGCAGCAGGGCCTCCTGGGACGCGGTGGAGATCTCCGTCGCCGGGAACATGGCCCTGGCCCGAGGCTGGCAGATGTTTGCCTACGCGCGTGGCCTGGGCCGGAGGTGCAACCTCCACTTCAAGTTCGATGGTGACGTGATCCTCTATGTGAGGGTGTTCGGAGAAGATGGCCACTGTGTTGGGTGCTGCCCTGAAGACGACGACGGTGACAAGGTGCTTGGACTTGGCAACGGTCGCGACGAGGGTGAAGGCGAACCCGCTCCTGGCGGTGTCCGCAGCTCGCCGAGCTTTAGCGGCTCCTCCTCTGTTGACAGCTCCTCCAGCGGTGGCCGTGATCAGCCACCACGCCTCCGCGCCCGCTTCGAGGGAGGTAGCGGGTCGTCCCATCGCCGCGCCCTAGTGAAGCGCGAGGCGGAGTCTGATTGAGCTCGGGAGGATGATGCGGGTCCCTCCTCGCGAGCTGTCGCAAGGCGCATGCTGTTTTTATTTTGTTTTTCTCCTTTTCATGCATTGAGAGAGAGAGGTATGGAGCCCCATGGGGGCGTGCAACAGACTATGATCCCTAATTATCGTGCTACATTTATTGTCCCTCTACTATGTTGTGGTGTTGTGGTTATGTGCCTGCGCGCAGGAACAACTTAGCTCGGGATGTTTGCAGTAGTTTTCGCCTCATGAGGTACCCGCTCGAGGCCTCGCTAGGCATCTTAAGATCTGCAAAGATCGGTTGGGAGAATAGTTTCCGAACCTGGGTCGCGAGGGTTGCCGGCTTGGGCCTGGTGCTTTGTGTCGCGATGCCCGAGGGGCATGGACTGGGAGGGGTGCTCCCACTGTGAACTTGAACGAGGGAGCCTCGTGAAAACCAGGCAAGAAAGGGCTCACGAGGGCGCCCGCGCAGCCCCCTCGTGAGGTTGCGAGTGAGAGAGAGAGCGAGCCAAACAAAAGCCGAAAACAGAGGACAGGGGCAGAAGACGACGAATAACACTAGAAGCAACTTCAATAAAGGTTCAAACAAGGGAGAACAATGCAACTACGGAATGCAAATGAAAAGCCGCGTCCGGCACCTAGTCTAGTCTTCGACGTCTTCTCACCAACGCAGAGCTAAGTGCTGCCACTGGGCATGGGCGGGAGCCCCCGAGGCCCAAAGGCGACACTCCGGAGACTCTGGGCGTGTACAGCCCGAACTCATTATTACGTGAGAGTGTCACGGGCGGCGAGCTTCACAGGCACTGGACCTTCTTCACAGGCACTGGGCCTTTCTTGGGACGGCAAGATTCACAGGCACTGGGCCTTCTTCAAGGGTACAACTTCCGGAGGTGCTGTATGTTCCAAGCGTTTTGGATGGGGACCCCTTTCTGAGTCTCCAGGCGCGTGGCGCCAGGCCTGGAAACATGAACAACCTTGAACGGGCCCTCCCACATGGGTGAGAGCTTATGCAGCCCTTCCCTATAGAGCACCCGCTTGAGTACGAGGTCACCTACCTCGAGAGTCCTGGGGCGGATGTTGCGGCAATGATACCGCCGCAGCTGAAAGTGCAACTGTCCCTAGGTGGTTTTGGTAATTCATAACAACATATAGCTCATTGAGCTAATGCTATTCCAAGACTATTATTTCAGGAAAGCTCAATGAATGGCATGGCATGGATGATGAAAGTGGATCCCTCAAAATACTAAGGACAAAGGATTGGCTCAAGCTCAAAAGCTCAAGACTCTTCATTTTATATTTTAGTGATCCAAGATCACATTGAGTCTATAGGAAAAGCCAATACTATCAAGGAAGGATGAGGTGTTGCTTAATGAGCCTCTTGCTTCATGTGCTTTGTGATATGCTCCAAAACCCTCAACTACTTCCCAACATCCACAAATGACTTAAACTCAAAGCCAAAATCGGTCACATCGATTCTTCCTATCCGGCGCCACCGATTCCAAAAGTCATATCCACTGCCACAAACCCTAAGCAAATCGGTCTTACCGATAGGGATCTCAGTCTCACCGACATGGGGTTGTAATCTCTTTGTTTCCTTTCGTAACATTCCGGTCTAACCGAAGTGAGCGATCGGTCCCACCGAGATTGCAATGTAAACTCTCTCTTTCCTTTTTGTAACATTTCGGTCTCACCGAAAAGAGCAAATCGGTCCCACCGAGTTTACCTGACCAACTCTCTGGAAAGCTTATTACCAAAATCAGTCTCATCGAGTTTGTGTAATCGGTCTTACCGAGATTACGTTATGCCCTAACCCTAACCGAATCGGTCTCACCGAGATGCATGTCAGTCCCACCGAAAATCGCTAACGGTCACTAGGTTTACTAAATCGGTCCGACCGAGTCTGTTGAATCGGTCCCACCGAGTTTGGTAAATTGTGTGTAACGGTTAGATTTTGTGTGGAGGCTATATATACCCCTCCACCTCCTCTTCATTTGTGGAGAGAGCCATCAGAACGAACCTACACTTCCAACTTACCATTTCTGAGAGAGAACCGCCTACTCATGTGTTGAGACCAAGATATTCCATTCCTACCATATGAATCTTGATCTCTAGCCTTCCCCAAGTTGCTTTCCACTCAAATCTTCTTTCCACCAGATCCAAAACCTATGAAAGAGAGTTGAGTGTTGGGGAGACTATCATTTGAAGCACAAGAGCAAGGACTTCATCATCAACGCACCATTTGTTACTTCTTGGAGAGTGGTGTCTCCTAGATTGGCTAGGTGTCACTTGGGAGCCTCCGACAAGATTGTGGAGTTGAACCAAGGAGTTTGTAAGGGCAAGGAGATCGCCTACTTCGTGAAGATCTACCGCTAGTGAGGCAAGTCCTTCGTGGGCGACGGCCATGGTGGGATAGACAAGGTTGCTTCTTCGTGGACCCTTCATGGGTGGAGCCCTCCGTGGACTCGCGCAGCCGTTACCCTTCATGGGTTGAAGTCTCCATCAACGTGGATGTACGATAGCACCACCTATCGGAACCACGCCAAAAACATCCGTGTCTCCAATTGCGTTTGAATCCTCCAAACCCTTCCCTTTACTTTCTTGCAATTTCCATGCTTTAATTTCCGTTGCCTATATACTCTTTGCATGCTTGCTCGAATTGTGTGAGGATTGCTTGACTTGTCCTAAACTAGCTAAAATCTGCCAAACTCTAAAATTGGGAAAAGGTTAAGTTTTTATAGGTCAAGTTGTCTAATCACCCCCCTCTAGACATACTTCAAGGTCCTACAGCAGCGCCTGCTGGTATCCTGCTGCTCGTAGTGCGGCTTCTCGACGGTGCTCCTCCCCCAGCACGAGGTCCATCCCCCGCATGGCGTCCTATTGTGCTTCATTGAACGCTAGGACCCATGCGGAGTGACGCCTGACCTCGTGAGGGAGGACCGCCTCTGCTCCGTAGACGAGGAAGAACGGGGTCTCGCCAATCGACTTGGTGGCGGTAGTGCGGATGGACCACATCACAGACTGGAGCTCGTTGTACCAGCCCCTACCGCAGGCCTCCAGCTTCTTCTTGAAGGTCCTGGTTTTGAGGCCTTTCAGGACCTCTGCATTGGCACGTTCGTCCTGGCCGTTACTCCAGGGGTGTGCCACCGAAGTGTAGCATATCTGTGTTCCAAGGTTAGCACAATATGTTTTGAAGAGATTGCTGGTGAACTGCCAACCGTTGTTGGTGATGATGCGATTTGGGACCCCGAATCGGCTCACGAGGCCCTTGATGAACTTGACTGCAGAGCCAGCTAGGATGGTGCAGACGGCTTCCACCTCCGCCCACTTGGTGAACTTGTCGATGGTGACGTACAGGTAGCAGTAGCCCCCAGGCGCTTGAGGGAACGGGCCCAAGATATCCAGCCCCTAGACCGCGAACGGCCACGAGAGTGGGATGGTCTGCAGGCCCTGAGCTGGCTGATGGATCTGCTTGGCATGGAATTGGCAGGCTTTGCAGGCCTTCACCAGCTCGATCACGTCGTTGAGTGTCGTAGGCCGGTAGAACCCGCTGCGAAACACCATGCCGAAGAGGGTCCGCGATGACGAGTGGTGTCCACAATCTCCACCGTGTATGTCAGCCAACAACTCCTTCCCCTGTTCCTTGGAGATGCAACACAAGGAAACATCATTTGGCCGCTTTCGGTAGAGCTCTCCGTCTTGGATGCAGTAGGCCGTGGCCTACCGGGCCACGCGTTCCGCGTCCTCCTCTTTCTCTGGTAGCATCCCTCGCATCAGGTCATCCTTGAATTCCGTAGTCCAACATCCCTCCTGAGGCTCTAGTGCCAGGAGTAAGCATGCTCCCAAGGTCGGGCGATAGGCCGGGGCTCCTGTGGTAGGTGGCTAAGGGAGTTCCTCCCGAGGTTGCACCGTGCTTGACAGTGACGGTGCTGTTGATGGCTTGAAGAGCCTCTCCTCGAACACGCCAGGCTCCTAGGGCAGCAGCCTAGATGCCCTCCTAGCGATGTCATCAGCCTCTTGGTTGGTGCCGCGGGGCACATGCTGCAACTCCAGCCCCCAAAACTGCTTTTCCATCCTGCAGACCTCCGCAAGATACGCCTCCATGTGCTCGTCCTTCGGCTCATACACCTTGTTGGAGATGTTGACGAGGAGCTGTGAATCACCCTTAATGATGAGGCGCTTCACCCCCAGAGCTGCAGCGGCCTTCAAGCATGCTATGAGGCCCTCGTATTCCGCTATGTTGTTGGAGACCTTCTCTCCATGCTGGAAGTAGAGCTGCACGACGTAATAGAGCTTATGCTGAGTGGGGGATATAAGCACTGCGCCAGCCCCCGCGCCATGTTGCGAGAATGCTCCATCGAAGTACATGGCCCAGCCATCTGGTGCCTCACTTCCAGGGGAAAGTGACCGGTCCTTGCCTGCTTCGAGCCCGGGCGCCTCTGTCCATTCTGCCACAAAATCTGCAAGTGCGGCTCCCTTGATGACCCTGGTTGTGCTGAATTCCAACTGAAACGCTTGCAACTCAAGGGTTCCATTCGACGACTGAGGGAGTCCTGGATTAGGGGGTGTCCGAATGGCCGGACTATAGCCTTTGGCCGGACTCCTAGACTATGAAGATACAAGATTGAAGACTTTGTCCCGTGTCCGGATGGGACTTTCCTTGGCGTGGAAGGAAAGCTTGGCGATACGGATACGTAGATCTCCTACCATTGTAACCGACTATGTGTAACCCTAACCCTCTTCGGTGCCTATATAAACCGGAGGTTTTTAGTCCGTAGGACGAACAACAATCATACCATAGGCTAGCTTCTAGGGTTTAGCCTCTCTGATCTCGTGGTAGTTCTACTCTTGTACTACCCATATCATCAATATTAATCAAGCAGGAGTAGGGTTTTACCTCCATCGAGAGGGCCCGAACCTGGGTAAAAACATCGTGTCCCTTGTCTCCTGTTACCATCCGCCTAGACGCACGGTTCGGGACCCCCTACCCGAGAACCGCCGGTTTTGACATCGACATTGGTGCTTTCATTGAGAGTTCCTCTGTGTCATCATCTTTAGGCCCGATGGCTCCTCCGATCATCAACAACGACGCAGTCCAGGGTGAGACTTTTCTCCCCGGACAGATCTTCGTATTCGGCGGCTTTGCACTGCGGGCCAATTCGCTTGGCCATCTGGAGCAGATTGAAAGCTACGCCCCTGGCCATCAGGTCAGATTTGGAAGTTTAAACTACACGGCTAACGACCGCGGAGACTTGATCTTCGACGGGTTCGAGCCACAGCCAAGCGCGCCGCACTGTCACGATGGGCATGATCTAGCTCTGCCGCCGAACAGTGCCCTGGGGGCCCCAGCAGTGTCCGCTCCGACCCTTAGCTCGGAGCCGACTGCGCCGATCGAGGACGGGTGGCTGGAAACCGCCTCGGGGGCTGCGATATCTATGGTGATTGAGCCGTACACCAACCCTGTCCTTTGTGAAGCTCGTGACTCCAAGTCGCCAGACTCCTCTCCGGACTCCGAACCTTCCGTGCCCCTGCCAATCGAATCCAATTGGGTGCCGATCATGGAGTTCACCGCCGCGGACATCTTTCGGCACTCGCCCTTTGGCGACATCATAAATTCACTAAAGTCTCTCTCTTTACCAGGAGAGCCCTGGCCGGACTATGGTCAGGAAGGTTGAGATGCGGACGACGAAAAAATTCTAAGCCCACCCACCATCCACTTTGTAGCCACTGTCGATGATTTAACCGACATGCTCGACTTCGACTCTGAAGACATCGACGGTATGGACAACGATGCACGAGACGACCAAGAACCAGCGCCTATAGGGCAATGGAAGGCCACCTCGTCATACGACATTTACATGGTGGACATCCCAAAAGATGGGAATGGCGATGGAACAATGGAGGATGACCCCTCCAAGAAATAGCCTAAGCGCCGGCGTCAGCGGCGCCGCTCTAAATCCTGCCACAGCAAAAACGGTGATTCCGGCATAGGAGAAAATAACACCCCGAACAGTGCCGAAGACAACCCCCTCCAGCAGGACTCAGTGCAGGAGGATGGAGAAGCCAGCCTTCATGTGTCACGCCCAATATGCGACCCTATCCAAAAGGAACTCGAAGGTCCCACCAAGGATAGACCCGCATATTGAAACGCTTTTGCAAGGTGGATATCATTACATCAACATTACATAATAGATGGGGATACATAAAAAAGGCATACAAATGCCGCAAGAATACATCAATACATAAACCATAAGATCAACATTCAGCTACGGATGAAACACAAACAGAAACTCAAACGACATCCACCCTGCTAGCCCAGGCTGACGACCTGGAACCTATCCCCTGATCGAAGAAGAAGCAGAAGAAGAACTCCAAAACAAGAAAACATCGCTCTCGTGTCATGATCATCGCATAACCTGTACCTGCAACTGTTGTTGTAGTAATCTGTGAGCCACAAGGACTCAGCAGTCCCATTACCATGGGTATCAAGACTAGCAAAGCTTAATGGGAAAGGAAGGGGTAAAGTGGTGAGGTTGCAGCTACGGGTAAGCATGATATGGTGGCTAACCTACGCAAATAAGAGCGAGAAGAGAGCAAGCGGAACGGTCGTGAAGCTAGCAATGATCAAGAAGTGATCCTGAACTCCTGCTTACGTCAAACATAACCCAAAACCGTGTTCACTTCCCGGACTCCTCCGAGAAGAGACCATCACGGCTACACACGCGGTTGATGCGTTTTAATTCGTATCTGGTGTCAAGTTATCTACAACCGGACATTAACAAATTCCCATCTGCCACATAACCACGGGCACGGCTTTCGAAAGATAATACCCTACAGGGGTGTCCCAACATAGCCCATGATAAGCTCTCGCGATAAACGAAGGATATACCTTCTCCCAGGAAGACCCGATCAGTCTCGGAATCCTGGTTTACAAGACATTTCGACAATGGTAAAACAAGACCAGCAAAGCCGCCCGATGTGCCGACAAATCCCGATAGGAGCTGCACATATCTCGTTCTTAGGGCACACCGGATGAGCCAGACGTCGGGTTGGCATAGACCATGGTTGCCCAGGGGGCGCTGGACATCGCTCAGGTTGGACCAACACTCGAAGGAGCACTGGCCCGGGTGGTAAAATAAAGATGACCCTCGGGCTCCGGAAAACCAAGGGAAAAAGGGCTAGGTGAGGCAAATGGTAAAACCAAGGTTGGGCCTTGCTGGAGGAGTTTTATTCAAAGCGAACTGTCAAGGGGGTCCCACAAATCACCCGACCGCGTAAGGAACGCAAAATCCGGGAACATAACACCGGTATGACGGAAACTAGGGCGGCAAGAGTGGAGCAAAACACCAGGCATAAGACCGAGTCTTCCACCCTTTACCAAGTATATAGATGCATTAATTAAATAAGAGATATTGTGATATCCCAACATAATCCTGTCCACCATGGAGCAATCTTCATCTTCACCTGCAACTAACAACGCTATAAGAGGGGCTGAGCAAAGCGGTAACATAGCCAAGCAATGGTTTGCTAGGAAGGGTGAAAAGGTTAGAGGCTGACATGGCAAATTGGGAGGCTTAATCAACAAGAGATAGGTAGCGCGGCAAAGCGATAAAACGAAGCAACTAGCATAGCAATGATAGTAGTGAGATCCAGGGTAGCGGTCATCTTGCCTGAAATCCCGCAAGGAAGAAGAACGAGTCCATGAAGAAGATGAAGCCACGAAGACGAACCAAGCGTAGACAAACGAATCCTCACGATCGCAACGAAACAGGAACTATCGAGAAGAAGCACACAACACCAGAAAGAAACAAACAACATGGTAAATGCACAAGCATAAGCATGGCATGATGCACAAACAAGTATGATGCATGTCAGGTTTAAAGAGGCATGGCATGGCAAAGTGCAACAAACAACACTGCAAATTAAGTGGAGCTCAATATGCAACGAGTTGCATATTGAAAAAACACCACATCAATTATTTAGTTCTCTCTCGGTTTTGTACCCAACAATATTAAATGTTATTAAACATGGCAAGGGGGTGAAGCATAATTAAACTAACTATCTAGGCAATTTTAAATGAGGCCGGAAACAACAAACAACAATTCCGGAAAATCCTCATGTCCATATTTTAGTTTTGGTACTGTTCTGCCCTAAAACATAATTTATTGTTGTTAAACAGGAAAATAAAGTGCACCATGTTAAACTATGCATTTTTCCACCCCAAATACATATAAAGTTTATTAAAATCGGAGCTACGGTTAATTAGTTATGAAATAAATCATTTTATCATGGCATTTATGCAAATTAATGCAAACAACAATTTTAAACATTTTAAATGTTTTTATCATGATGCGGATGACATATACAAGTTTATGCAATATGTATGAAAATGTTGACATGAGCATATTATGAAGCATTAGTCACTTTGGTGGACAGAAAGGGTGCCACGACAACTAATTCGAAAATGATGCCACGACAACATATCGATTCCGGTAGCTCATGGAGATACCGGTGCAAAAGGAAGTGTGCAGATGTGTAGAACATGCAAGAGATGGTGGGGTGCTCCCGACTACCGGGTTCCCACGGGTCGAAGGCATGGCAAACGAGGAACGTGCAAAGACAACTTGGACACGGTTCGAACATGAGCATCTCATACAACATGCATTCGTTCACGGGCGGTCGTCTTGGCAGATATATCTTTGTAGCATGCGTTTGAGGAGGAACGAGTACGACGAAGGAAGTAGTGGTACACGAGCCGTAGTGGAAGTAGTCGTTCTCGTGACGGTAGTGGAAGTAGTGGTTCACGGACGTCGTGGAAGTAGTCGTTCACGTTTCGGAGAGGAACTTGACAGATTCGAATCCCTTCGGGGTTGTCGTGGTACTTGCGGTCTCCGCGACGGTAGTTGTACACGCACGTAGACGAACTTTACGAGTCGTCGTCATCCTGGTACTTGGCGAATCCCACAGCTGCGGTAGAGGTACACTTGGCGGTCTTGGGTCTACATGATTTGGATGCAATCGGGGACGTCTCAGTCGTTCAACATAGAGGCCGTGTATGCGAACTTGTTGGTCTTGATGACCCGAAACGAAGCAACACAAGGGCCTCGGGTGGGCAGCAGCAAGGAGGCGATGGTGGTTGCGGTCAGGAGAGCGACGGGGCACGGCAGCGATGCGGCAAGGAGCTCCAGCTCCTATCTATGACGGGCAGAGGAGCTCCGGCAGGGGCCAAGGCGGTGGCCGGGGCCAAGGCGGCGGCAGGGGAGGACCCTGTTGAGGCCCAGTCAGATCCGGTGGCGGCGGCAGCGGGCTCTGGTGGTCAATGGGGAGGCGCGAGGCCATGGCGACAGAAGGAGCGGCTCGGGGTGCTCGAAGGAAGAGGCCCCGACGGAGGAGAAGGATGGCGGGGACAAGGGAATCACCGCAGAGGTGGAGCTCGGGGTTCCTCGAGGCCATGGAGATGGCCGACAGCAGAAGGAGGCGCGGCGAGGCACACCAGGAGAAGGCGGAGGGCAGCGCCGGAATATGGCAGCAGCTTAGCCAAGAGGATGACGGAGGTAGCGGCAGTCGCTGGCCGGCGCGAGGGGGTGGTGAGGCACGGGAGGAGGCCTCCAGGTGTTGGGGGCTAGGCAAAGGAGGAAGGGGCACGACGGGGTGGCCGAGGACGGGCGCCATGGGGTTGTAGGAGCTCGGGGACGGGGCACTGCTCCTCTCTCTGCATGTGGCGGCGCAGGAGGAGGACGATGGGGAGAGGGGATCGGGCATGACCGAGAGAGAGGGATGGCGGCGCGCATGGGAACGAGGAGGAGGAGGAGGGGATCGATCGGGATGAGGCTAAGGTTGGGTTAGGTAGGCTACAGCTGGGCCTTGGTCCAAATGGGCTGCGGGGAAGCAGGCCGGCTTGGCTGCTGGGCTCTCTTCTCTCTCTCACTCTAAAGAAAATAAACAAAACAGAGATATAAGAAATAAAATAAAGGGAGGTTAGGGGAAGAAGTTGGACACGCGGATAATTTCCTCGGATTCACAAAAATGAGCTTGATCCAAGGAAATAGAAGTTGGCACGAATGCAAGATTTAAATTCAAACTTATTTGAATTCAATTCAAATGGTTTGAACTAGAACAAGGTTTTAGAAGTGTCCAAAAATGTTGGGAATTTTGGTGGAGATTGGAAAAGTGATGAAACAAATTATGGGAAAAGTTGAGGCCAAGGGTTTAGATAGAAAGGCATGGGATTTGTTTGCAAGTGTGTTATGGTTAATTCCAAAACAATGGAATATTAGTTTTATAGCTCCCTAATAATATTGGGAGGATGTATGTTATAAAGAGAAATCACCATGTGCATTTCCCTCGATTTAAATGGACTGAAGATCCATACGATTTTATTTAGAAGAGTTTTAAAAGGGTTGGATGATGACATGATGCAATGCAAATGATGCAAAGAGATGAGATGCAAGACATGAACAAAAATGCAAAACAAAAACAAAAGCCCAACCACGAAGGAAATATCATATCGCATCTCTGGAAAAGGCAAGAGTTGGAGTTACGAATATGGAAAGTTGTATCCGGGGCATTACAACACTCCACCACTACGAGAGGATCTCGTCCCGAGATCTAGGATGCACCGGAGAGAAACGAAAGAGGAAGAGAAGAGGTAAAACTAAGTTGCTTCTTTGACGAACGAGTGAAACCACGAACTATGAGAGGTTGAGCAATTTAAAAGAAAGAGTACAACAGAGATGAACGAGATTGCAAACAATCCGTTAGAAAAGAGGAACAAGCAACATTACGAGAACTTGACGGTTGCAAAGACATGAATCAAGAGTTTAATGGACAAGATAGAATTCAAAACCACTGCGGTGAATACAAGATGGGAGAGGAAGAATTCGGGCAGCACTCCGGTTGAACATGGAAGGAATAGAACATGAGCTTGAGAAGATGGGATGATACTTGATGAAATCAACAACACACTGCGTTCGGAACTATTGAAAGAATGGCACAATGGGTAAGAAGGATTTCAGACAACACTAAGGTTGAAAAGGGAGGCAAAACTTAATAAGATGAAAGTACTTGAATGAGAACACAACACTCCGGTTAAATGGATGAGCAAGAAAATAACATGATCTTGACAAAATGAGATGATGGGTCAACGAGAGCAACATCACAATGCCTCTGGAAGAAAGAATAGAAGATAGATCATTGGAATAAAAGAATGGAGAAGAAAACAACATGTACTACCTCAAATGAATTTGAGAGAGCATCTTTAAAAAGAAGGATTGAACGGAGTTGTTGGAAAACCAACAACGAAACGAAAAGAATAAGATTGTAGTGGGCTTATGGAAGCATCTCAAAATTATGAGGTGACAAACGGCCACTAACGGAAATAATTGATTTGACTGAGAGCACCAAAGAGATGAAAAACTTCTTCCATCCAGATGATAAAGAGATAACTTGTATCATTGTTAAGCACCACAATAGCAACATTCCATAGGGAAGGTTGTAGGTAAAATATAACACAAGATAACTCCAAAGAAGAGATTAATGGATTTAAAATACCTCATTCTTGACAACATGGGAATCATGAAACATGAAGGGAAATTATCAAGAATGACATATCACCATGTCAAAAGATAAGGTAGAAAGAATTGCACTTCAGATGCAAGATGAAGAATGCTTGAACTCCTCAAAACAAAACATGTGTTGAGAACCATGTTTATTTTAGAGTATAGCTTGGCAGGTCATAACTTCGAGCGAAATCTTGAAGAACAATTGAAGAATGAAAAGAATCCTTGATGAACCATCATGTAGAGCCTTCATGAAGAACTCCGGTAATAAAAGGATGATAGAAAGAAAGAGAAGTTGAAAAACACAAGGTGAAGCCTTGCAATGATTTAGATGGAGCTTCACGACGAGATAATGCGGAAAACTTGGAACTCCGAAAAAGGAAAAGATGAAACACTAGAACCGAGAATTACTTCATCATGAACAAACTCCGGAAGAAAAGAATTGAATCACCTCAAGGAAATAAGAATAAGATTTATTGTATGCTTATCCTTCATCAAATTAAATTGATGACAAGCAATGGATTTGCATACTACTTATTCGCGTTGGAAACGATTCCCGGGAGATATAGCGCAAAATTGGGAAGGTCTTCATGAACCACCGTTAGGAGTGGAAAGAACGAATGATATGATAACCAAAGAAAAAGAATCTTGAACGAACCACCATAAGATTTTGAAAATGACTGATGAAAGAGAATGAATCACCAGGAAGAATTAGAAGAACTAATATGCTAGAGGGGATTTAGATGCAAAAGAACAAAGAGATCATGAGCTGATTAAAGAACACTTGAACGAAGCATCGGAAGAATATTGAGATGAACGAAGGGCACGGATATAGAATAATTTGAGAACGAATCTGAAAACTAGGAACAAAGAAATATTCCAAAAGATGGCCTCGGGGTGATCAAGAGGGAAAGCAACTCCTGAAATACTCCGGATGGATGAAAAAGAATTGCACGAATGGAAACAATTTGATAGGATACCATCGAGCTAGCACCGCGAATCTTCGGGAGAATGGACAAGATTTTAAGAGAAATCCTTCTTCGGTCTTCAAATGTTGAGAATGATGATGAGAACCACCATGAATTGTTGAGATACTCCGGGAGAATTAAAAGAGGAAAGGTTGAGCCAAAGATGAAAAGATATTGAAAACGACCTTGGAGAAGGCATGTGACTGATGAAAATTCATTCTTACGTCAAACTTGGAAATGAATTTGAGAATCGCTCCTGATAATTCGAAGATTCAAGTAAGATCCTGGGAAAAGACCTGTGGGTTAGGGCCCACTCAAAAGAAAACATCATTGGAAATGATATTAAAGAGAGATTGCATCGGTTGAATTAAATGACTTGAAAGAGATAATAATCTCTAAATAGCTTGAACGGATTGATAATGGAGACACAAATCTTCTGAGATATCTTTAGCACTCCAGATATGAATAGAGAGAGGTGAACGATTATGAGATGCACCAGCATGGGATAGCATCTGAAACGAGGAAAGGGATATGATCAACACTGAAAGCTTGAGTTAAATCCACCGGAAAAGAATACGAGAATGAAGAATGATGAACTCAAAGCTCCGTTAGTATCTTCCTGAGAATCACCGGATAAGAACATTGATGGGAAAAGAATGGAGAACCTTCACATCCATAAGATGGATACTTGATTAAGATATCTGAGTCCTTGAAGAAAAGGGTGGGAGGGCGGGAAAACAAAGGCAACTTGGGGAAGATGAAACAAACACCGTTGAGAAAACTTAGAATTGATCTCGCAAATGTTGAAATGATCGGATTCACTTGAAGAGAAGCACGCCGGTTGAGAAAGAGTTGACATGACAACCTCAGTGATCAAGAAGGATTAGCACTCCCATAGAAATATGAGAACACCGCTTGAAAGGTATGGAATCAACACTTGACATTGAAGCAACTCAAATACCACAAACAAAACAAAACAAAGGATTTGGCTTGCAGAATAAGCCGGAACAAACATATGATAGAGATTTACCCAATCCCATATCATGCATCTGTCGGAAAGATATTCTAGGAGCTACTTGAATTCCCACCTATAAATTCCCGAAACTTTCTGGTTATGCAATCTGGTGTTGGGGATACAGGGGAAGCAATATATCTCACTCAAACTAACAAGCCCTACATCCAGCTGTATCCATCCGTCAACACATAACCAAAAAACCTTTGAAAATCGTGTACCTCAACCTTCGAAAAGCATCCGTTATACGAGTTATGGCAATACTCCGGAACTCCCCAGTACTGGGTGGCGTCGAGGTTATCTCACCAACAACTGTATAAAAGAGATTTTCGATGTTGGCAAAACTCAGGTATTCCAGAATTGCAACGATAAAATTATGACGACAACACCTCGGAGCTCAACTCCCCGGGACACTGCCACAACCCCTAAATGTCAGGAGGCACCAAGAACAATGTTCTCGTCATAAGAATATCGGAACGATCCCAAGATACCCGCGTGAACCTACAAAAAATTTAGTGAAATATGAGGAGAGGCAAGACAAAACATCTACGTCAGGAGACCTCACAAGAGCGACGAAGGGGGCTGAGAAAGTGAAAAGAATCCTACTCTCCGATATATATAATCCTAAGACTCAAAACATTTTTGTTCTAGACTCAACAACAGCCAACAAACAAGGGGGCTCCTATGGTCGGTCGAGGCTCTGATACCAACTTGTCACGCCCAATATGCGACCCTATCCAAAAGGAACTCGAAGGTCCCACCAAGGATAGACTCGCATATTGAAACGCTTTTGCAAGGTGGATATCATTACATCAAAATTACATAATAGATGGGCATACATACAAAAGGCATACAAATGCCACAAGAATACATCAATACATAAACCATAAGATCAACATCCGGCTACGGATGAAATACAAACAAAAACTCAAACGACATCCACCCTGCTAACCCAGGATGCTGACCTGGAACCTATCCCCTGATCGAAGAAGAAGCAGAAGAAGAACTCCAAAACAAGCAAACATCGCTCTCGCATCATGATCATCGCATAACCTGTACCTGCAACTGTTGTTGTAGTAATCTGTGAGCCACAAGGACTCAGCAGTCCCATTACCATGGGTATCAAGACTAGCAAAGCTTAATGGGAAAGGAAGGGGTAAAGTGGTGAGGTTGTAGCAGCGGCTAAGCATGATATGGTGGCTGACATATGCAAATAAGAGCGAGAACAGAGCAAGCGGAATGGTCGTGAAGCTAGCAATGATCAAGAAGTGATCCTGAACTCCTGCTTACGTCAAACATAACCCAAAACCATGTTCACTTCCCGGACTCCGCCGAGAAGAGACCATCACGGCTACACATGCGGTTGATGCGTTTTAATTCGTATCTGGTGTCAAGTTATCTACAACCGGACATTAACAAATTCCCATCTGCCACATAACCGCGGGCATGGCTTTTGAAAGATAATACCCTGCAGGGGTGTCCCAACTTAGCCCATGATAAGCTCTCGCGATCAACGAAGGATATACCTTCTCCCAGGAAGACCCGATCAGTCTCGGAATCCCGGTCTACAAGACATTTCGACAATGGTAAAACCAGACCAGCAAAGCCGCCCGATGTGCCGACAAATCCCGATAGGAGCTGCACATATCTCGTTCTCAGGGCACACCGGATGAGCCAGACGTCAGGTTGGCATAGACCCTGGTTGCCCAAGGGGCGCCGGACATCGCTCAGGTTGGACCAACACTCGAAGGAGCACTGGCCCGGGGGGGGGGGGTAAAATAAAGATGACCCTTGGGCTCCGGAAACCCAAGGGAAAAAGGGCTAGGTGAGGCAAATGGTAAAACCAAGGTTGGGCCTTGCTGGAGGAGTTTTATTCAAAGCGAACTGTCAAGGGGGTCCCATAAATCACCCGACCGCATAAGGAACGCAAAATCCGGGAACATAACACCGGTATGATGGAAACTAGGGCAGCAAGAGTGGAACAAAACACCAGGCATAAGGCCGAGTCTTCCACCTTTTACCAAGTATATAGATGCATTAATTAAATAAGAGATATTGTGATATCCCAACATAATCCTGTCCACCATGGAGCAATCTTCAACTTCACCTGCAACTAACAATGCTATAAGAGGGGCTGAGCAAAGCGGTAACATAGCCAAGCAATGGTTTGCTAGGAAGGGTGAAAAGGTTAGAGGCTGACATGGCAAATTGGGAGGCTTAATCAACAAGAGATAGGTAGCGCGGCAAAGCGATAGAACGAAGCAACTAGCATAGCAATGATAGTAGTGAGATCCAGGGTAGCGGTCATCTTTCCTAAAATCCCGCAAGGAAGAAGAACGAGTCCATGAAGAAGATGAAGCCATGAAGACGAACCAAGCGTAGACGAATGAATCCTCACGATCACAACGAAACAGGAACTATCGAGAAGAAGCACACAACACCAGAAAGAAACAAACAACATGGTAAATGCACAAGCATAAGCATGGCATGATGCACAAACAAGTATGATGCATGTCAGGTTTAAAGAGGCATGGCATGGCAAAGTGCAACAAACAACACTGCAAATTAAGTGGAGCTCAATATGCAACGAGTTGCATATTGACAAAACACCACATCAATTATTTAGTTCTCTCTCGATTTTGTACCCAACAATATTAAATGTTATTAAACATTGCAAGGGGGTGAAGCATAATTAAACTAACTATCTAGGCAATTTTAAATGAGGCCGGAAACAACAAACAACAATTCCGGAAAATCCTCATGTCCATATTTTAGTTTTGGTACTGTTCTTCCCTAAAACATAATTTATTGTTGTTAAACAGGAAAATAAAGTGCACCATGTTAAAATATGCATTTTTCCACCCCAAATACATATCAAGTTTATTAAAATCGGAGCTACGGTTAATTAGTTATGAAATAAATCATTTTAGCATGGCATTTATGCAAATTAATGCAAACAACAATTTCAAACATTTTAAATGTTTTTATCATGATGCGGATGACATATACAAGTTTATGCAATATTTATGAAATTGTTGACATGAGCATGTAATGAAGCATTAGTCACCGTGGTGGACAGAAAGGGTGCCATGGCAACAAATTCGAAAATGATGCCACGGCAACATATCGATTCTGGTAGCTCATGGAGATACCGGTGCAAAAGGAAGTGTGTGGATGTGTAGAACACGCAAGAGATGGTGGGGTGCTCCCAACTACTGGGTTCCCACGGGTCGAAGGCATGGCAAACGAGGAACGTGCAAAGACAACTTGGACACGGTTCGAACATGAGCATCTCATACAACATGCATTCGTTGCGGGCGGTCGTCTCGGCAGTTATACCTTTGTAGCGCGCGTTTGAGGTGGAACGAATATGATGAAGGAAGTAGTGGTACACGAGCTGTAGTGGAAGTAGTCGTTCTCGCAACGGTAGTGGAAGTAGTGGTTCACGGACGTCGTGGAAGTAGTCGTTCACGTTTTGGAGAGGAACTTGACGGATTCGAATCCCTTCGGGGTTGTCGTGGTACTTGCGGTCTCGGCGACGGTAGTTGTACACACACGTAGACGAACTTGACGAGTTGTCGCCATCCTGGTACTTGGCGAATCCCACAGCTGCGGTAGAGGTACACTTGGCGGTCTTGGGTCTACATGATTTCGATGCAATCGGGGACGTCTTAGTCGTTCAGCGTAGAGGCCGTGTAGGCGAACTTGTTGGTCTTGATGACCCGAAACGAAGCAACACAAGGGCCTCGGGTGGGCAGCAGCAAGGAGGCGATGGTGGTTGCGGTCAGGCGAGCGATGGGGCACGACAGCGATGCGGCAAGGAGCTCCAGCACCTGTCTATGATGGGCAGAGGAGCTCCTGCAGGGGCCAAGGCGGTGGCAGGGGCCAAGGCGACGGCAGGGGAGGACCCTATTGAGGCTCAGCCAGATCCGGTGGCGGCGGCGGCGGGCTCTGGTGGTCAACGGGGAGGCACGAGGCCATGGCGGCGGAAGGACCGGCTCGGGGTGCTCGAAGGAAGAGGCCCCGACGGAAGAGAAGGATGGCGGGGACAAGGGAGTCACCGCAGAGGTGGAGCTCGGGGTTCCTCGAGGCCATGGAGATGGCCGATAGCAGAAGGAGGCGCGGCGAGGCGCACCAGGAGAAGGCAGAGTGCGGCGCCAGAATATGGCAGCAACTTAGCCAGGAGGACGACGGAGGCAGCGGCAGTCGCTGGCCGGTGCGAGGGGGTGGTGAGGCACGGGTGGAGGCCTCCAGGCGTTGGGGGCTAGGCAGAGGAGGAAGGGGCACGACGGGGTGGCCGAGGATGGGCGCCATGGGGTTGTAGGAGCTCGGGGACGGGGCACTGCTCCTCTCTCTGCGTGTGGCGGCGCATAAGGAGGACGATGGGGAGAGGGGAGAGGGGATCGGGCATGACCGAGAGAGAGGGATGGCGGCGCGCGTGGGAACGAGGAGGAGGAGGAGGGGATCGATCGGGATGACGCTAAGGTTGGGTTAGGTAGGCTACAGCTGGGCCTTGGGCCAAATGGGCTGCGGGGAAGCAGGCCGGCTTGGCTGCTGGGCTCTCTTCTCTCTCTCACTCTAAAGAAAATAAAACAAAACAGAGATATAAGAAATAAAAGAAAGGGAGGTTAGGGGAAGAAGTTGGACACGCGGATAATTTCCTCGGATTCACAAAAATGAGCTTGATCCAAGGAAATAGAAGTTGGCACGAATGCAAGATTTAAATTCAAACTCATTTGAATTTAATTCAAATGGTTTGAACTAGAACAAGGTTTTAGAAGTGTCCAAAAATGTTGGGAATTTTGGTGGAGATTGGAAAAGTGATGAAACAAATTATGGGAAAAGTTGAGGCCAAGGGTTTAGATAGAAAGGCATGGGATTTGTTTGCAAGTGTGTTATGGTTAATTCCAAAACAATGGAATATTAGTTTTATAGCTCCCTAATAATATTGGGAGGATATATGCTATAAAGAGAAATCACCATGTGCATTTCCCTCGATTTAAATGGACCGAAGATCCGTACGATTTTATTTAGATGAGTTTTAAAAAGGGTAGGATGATGACATGATGCAATGCAAATGATGCAAAGAGATGAGATGCAAGACATGAACAAAAATGCAAAACAAAAACAAAAGCCCAACCACGAAGGAAATGCCATATCGCATCTCCGGAAAAGGCAATAGTTGGAGTTACGAATATGGAAAGTTGTATCCGGGGCGTTACATCATGAGAGATCGGCAGGCAGAGAGGTAGAGGACGATAATTACATGCCTCCCTCCGAAGACGAGGCAAGCCTCGACGATGACGAATTTGTCGTGCCTGAGGATCCCGTCGAACAAGAGCGTTTCAAACGCAGGCTTATGGCCACGGCAAGCAGCCTCAAGAAAAAACAGCAACAGCTTAGAGCTGACCAAGACTTGCTAGCCGACAGATGGACTGAAGTCCTTGCAGCTGAAGAGTATGAACTCGAACGCCCCTCCAAGAGCTACCCAAAACGCAGGCTGCAACCCCGATTAGAGGAGGAAGCACCTAAACCTACATCACCAGCGCATGATACGGCCGACCGGCCACCTCGTGGCTGCGGCAGAGAGGCCTCTCGGCCCTCCACTCAAGCCGCACCCCGGCGTCGCACAAAAAATACCAAGGCATGGGGAAATGCGCCAGACCTGCGGGATATATTGGAGGACAAGGAATGGAAAACAAGATCGATCTATGGATTGCGTGGGTGCCCCACGATACGTGATGATAACCGTCACGCCGGATATGGAAATTCCGGCCGGGCCGAACACAGTAGACAAAGCTCATTTGAGCTACGTCGTGATATAGCCCAATACAGAGGCGCCGCACACTCACTATGCTTCACAGACAAAGTGATGGATCATCAAATCCTTGAGGGTTTCAATCCCATAAACATTGAATCATACGATGGCACAACAAATCCTGCGGTCTGCACCGAGGACTATCTCCTTCATATCCACATGGCTCGCGGTGATGATCTACACGCCATCAAATACCTCCCACTCAAGCTTAAAGGACCAGCTCGGCATTGGCTTAACAGCTTGCTAGCGGAGTTAATTGGTTGTTGGGAAGACTTGGAAGCCGCATTCCTTGACAACTTCCTGGGCACCTATGTGCGACCACCAGACACCGATGACCTAAGCCACATAATTCAGCAGCCAGAGGAATTGGCCAGATAATTCTGGAGACGGTTCCTAACCAAGAAAAATCAAATCGTCGACTGTCCGGATGTAGAGGCCCTTGCAGCCTTCAAACATAACATCCGCGACAAGTGGCTTGCCCGGCACCTAGGAAAGGAAAAGCTGAAATCCAAGGCAGCCCTTACAACACTCATGACCCGCTTTTGCGCGGGAGAGGACAGCTGGCTAGCTCGTAGTAACAACATGACCAAGTGCCCTGGTAATTCGGATACCAAGGACAGCAACGGCAGGTCGCGTCGCAACAAGCACAAGCGCCGCATTAACAGCGATAATGCTGAGGATACGGTAGTCAATGCTGGATTCAGAGGCTCTAAACCCGGTCAGTAGAAAAAGCCATTCAAAATGAATAATCCGGGCCCGTCCAATTTGGTCCGAATACTCGATCGCTCGTGCCAGATACACGGAAAACCAGCCAACCACACCAACAGGGATTGTTGGGTGTTCAATCAGGCAGGCAAGTTAAATGCCGAAAACAATGACAAGGGGCTGCATAGCGATGACGAGGAGGAGCCCCGGCCGCCGAACAATAGAGGACAGAAGGGCTTCCCCCCACAAGTGCGGACGGTAAACATGATATGCGCAACGCACATACCCAAAAGGGAGCGGAAGCGTGCACTAAGGGACGTATATGCCATGGAGCCAGTCGCCCCAAAGTTCAATCCGTGGTCCTCCTGCCTGATCACTTTTGAACGAAGGGACCACCCCACTAGCATCCGCCATGGCGGATTCGCCGCATTGGTTCTAGACCCAATCATTGACGGATTTCACCTCACCAGAGTCCTGATGGATGGCGGCAGCAGCCTGAACCTGCTTTATCAGGATACAGTGTGCAAAATGGGCATAGACCCCTCAAGGATTAAACCCACAAAAACGAACTTTAAAGGCGTCATACCAGGTGTAGAGGCCAACTGTACAGGCTCAGTTACGCTTGAAGTGGTCTTCGGATCCCCGGATAACTTCCGAAGCGAGGAATTAATCTTCAACATCGTCCCGTTCCGCAACGGCTATCACGCACTGCTCGGATGAACCGCATTTGCAAGGTTCAATGTAGTGCTTCACTACGCATACCTCAAGCTCAAGATGCCAGGCCCTCGAGGAGTCATTACGGTCAACGGAAACACCGAACGCTCTTTCCGAACGGAGCAGCATATGGCGGCCCTTGCGGAGGAAGTAAAAAGCAGCCTCTCAAGGCCATTCTCGAGTCCAGCTATTCAACATCCGGACACCGTCAAGCGCGCCCGGAGTAACCTACAACAAGACCGCCTGGCACGTTCCGAGCACGCGTAGCAATGTGGCCCCAACCCCAGCCCTCGCGAAATTGCGAAACCAGTACTACACGTACATAATTACGCTCTAGAAATACCATGGGCATAGGGGGAGGGGCACGACCACGGTAGGCCCAGAATGCGGCTCAACCGCACCAGGGGCTCCCGATTGTGTCATTCTTTTTTTCTTACTTTCAGGACTCCGTTCTCAAGAAGCCTTGTCCGGCAGTAGAATCGCCGAACACACAATGCAACAGCCAGGGAAGTAGAAAGCTACGTCGAGTGTCCAGGTGGTCTCTATAATGAGCAGTATACTTGTTTCACATATCATCCCGCAGCTCTCCCCTGGAGGGGGACATGTCAAATAGTCCCGTCCATTGCTTATCATACTATTTGTATCGTTCTGCTTTTACCGCAGCCTTTCTGAATAAACAATACATAGCTTCTGCCCATTATTGCATTCCTTTTTTTATCTATATATGTTCACTTATGACATGTTGCATCCGTACACTTTGGTACGGCCAAATACACTAGGGGCTTAAGTACCCCAAAATATGGTGTGATAAGTCCGAACACTTTCACAAGTTTGGCACCCCGAACTTATAGCATTATATGCATCGGCTCCGAATCATGTCTTGGGTCAATAGTTGGGTTTGCCCGGCTCCCATGTTTTGGTACCTTACGTTCCGTTATATCGGCTAAGGTAGCGCTGGGAGAACCACTGCGATTGTGCCCCGGTTGAGCTGGGTTAAGCACCTCAGTGGAGAAAGCTAAAACTGACCGTCATGATAGGGCGAGAGCCGGTCGCTGTTCGAGAGGTTTTCGAGTCCCTAAAGACTTATGCCGCTTAGAGCGAGGAGTCGGCTTTGTCCGGACCAGGCGTGGATAGCGCCCCGAACTCGGTCTTCTGAATGCTAGGGGCTTCGCCGAAATTTTAAATTATAGAATTCTATGGCTAAGTGAGAGTGTTCAAGCATTATAGTCCGGTTGCCTCGTTCGTTGCATTGAGCGCCTCCCTCGAAGGACCCAAGAATGGGAAAAAGAGCGCTCAAGTTTAACCTGAACACCCCAGCACTCGTGGCATGGGGGCAGAAGCCGATGACTCGCCATCTCTCAAATTTAATAAACGGCCGCACAGAAGGTAATATTTTAAATTCCCAAGCGTTGCTTAGCGCATATGAACAAGTTTTCAGCGTACAGGATAACAAATGCGAGTTTACTCAAAAATTACATCTTTGTAGCATTCACCCGCTATAAGGCGGGCACCCTTCAGGACGCCCTCATAATAAATCTCGGGCTTGTGATACTCCCTGCCCGGCGGTGCTCTGTCCGTCACAAGCTTCTCAGCGTCCATCTTGCCCCAGTGCACTTTAGCACGGGCAAGGGCCCTACGGGCACCTTCGATGCAGACGAAGCGCTTAACGACTTCAATCCATGGACAGGCGTCTACCAGCCGCCTCACCAGCCCGAAGTAGCTCCCCGGCATGGCTTCCTTAGGCCACAGCCGAACTATGAGGCCCTACATGGCCTGTTCGGCCACCTTATGGAGCTCAACCAGCTGCTTCAGCTGGTCGCTCAAGGGCAACGGGTGTCCGGCCTCAGCATACTGAGACCAGAACACCTTCTCCGTCGAGCTCCCCTCCTCGGCTCGGTAGAACGCGGCAGCATCGGACACACTACGGGGCAGATCTGCGAATGCTCCTGGAGAGCTCCGGATTCGGGTAAGTAACAAGTAATTCACTTTCACGTGCCTGCTTTGCATAAAGAATGCCTTACCCGCCACTATCTTCTTCATCTCTTCAATTTCCTGGAGGGCTTTTTGGGCTTCGGCCTTAGCGGCTTTGGCGCTCTCAAGGGCCGAGGCGAGCTCGGACTCTCGAGTCTTTGAGTCACGCTCCAAACTCTCGTGTTTTTTCCACGAGAGCCTGGAGCTCTTGTCGCACCTCCGCCACCCGCGCCTACTGCTTCTCTCGCTTGGTGCGCTCCACGGCCGCATTGCTTTTGGCCTTGGACACCGCTTCCTTCAGGGTCGCCACCTCATTCGTGGCCCCTGCAATACTCACGTTATTCCTATCATTTTTTGCAACCACATCTTTTATATACGTCCATAAGGAATTACTTACCTTACTTGTCCTCGAGCTGCTTTTTGGCAAGGCCGAGCTCGTTCTCGGACCGCTCGAGGCTCTGCTTCAATGCATTAACCTCTGCAGTCAGTGCAGCAGAGGTCAGCAGTGCAGCCTGCATTCCCCATATTGACATACTTATGTTAGACTCCTGCGTACATCTTTTTAGATCCTCAGTTCGGCTTTTCTTTCCGAACACCAAACTGAGCATCAGGGGCTACTGTCTATGCGGTAATATTTTTACATATCTTAAATACATACCTCAAAGCCTATTAGAAGGCTGGCATAGGCTTCAGTCAGCCCGCTCTTGGCGGACTAAACTTTCTGGATCACCACACTCATAACAGTGTAGTGCTCCTCGTCGATGGAGGCGCCATTAAGCGCCTCCAGCAAATTATCCGGTGCCTCCGGTTGGACGGAGGTCACCGGTGTCGCACTCTCGCCCTTCTTATGAAGGGGCCGCCTGCCGGACTCCGGAGCCACTGAAGGTTCCGGTGCGGAGTCCGGCCCAGGGCCGGACTTAGAGCCCTTTGGGGTTTTACCCCCTTGCGCCTGGAGTCCAGGAGGTTGCCTTGTGGCGCCTCCTGGACCACCTCCTCCTGGATGGGCCCCTTTGGAACCCCACCTCGGCATCATCCGCAGCGCGAGGAGAGGAGGCAGCCGGAAGTGAGGTGCTATTCACGTACGACGAATCAAGGGAGCCGCTCGTTGAAGCGTCGGGCCCGTCCTTGGGCGGGCTGTAGGGTTATATTCGGCGTTAGGAGATTCTGTATGACAAACGAAACGCCATGAGTTATTCTGGTATTCGGACACTTAGGATGGTGCCAGGGGCTTAGCCCTCGGTGGCCACTCCTCTTCGCCGTCGTCGGCATTGGTGGAGTAGTCCGGAGGAAGGGTCCTTCCCTTCTTGGACCCTCCGGCCTCCCCAATTGGGGCGGCCTTCCTTTTATTCTCCCCCCCCCGCTGGGGGAGAGGCCTCTTTTTCCTCCTCCTCGTCTTCGCAGGAGGAGTCCGCCTCGGAGTCATCGGACGATGAGTCCGACAACACCTGGCGCCGGGAACTCCTTCGAGTTCCCGGGGCCTTCTTCTTGGCCTTCTTCTCTGGCACCACGTGAGGTGCCGGAACCAGCAGCCCCATCAATCGGGCGTCCGCTGAGTCTTTTGGCAAGGGAGCCGGACAGTCAACCTGCCCGGACGTCTTCTGCCAATCCTGTTAAAGGCAAGGGAGTTTAGATCCCGCATAAAGTCAAACTATGGAAAACAAGAGTCCCATAAAGGGTAAAGTAGCTTACCTCGCTGGCTTGACGCTGCGAGCCGAATCCGCGATCTTTGGTAGCGGATGCGGGAGCCTCGGCGCCCTTGAACAGCACCTTCCAGGCATCTTCGTACATAGTGTCGAAGAGCCTGCTCAAGGTTTGGTGCTGTGCTGGATCAAACTCCCACAAGCTGAAGGCCCGTTGTTGGCACGGGAGGATCCGGCGGATGAGCATGACGTGGACTACGTTGACAAGCTTGAGCTTCTTGTTCACCAGGTTTTGGAGGCAGGTTTGGAGTCCGGTCAGCTCTTCCAAATTACCCCACGTCAGGCCCGTCTCCTTCCTGGAGGTGAGCCGTGTAGGGAAGTCAGATCGGAATTCGCGGGCCGCCACCATTTAGGGTCACATGGCTCGGTGATGTAGAACCACCCCGACTGCCACCCCTTTATGGTCTCCATGAAGGAGCCCTCGAGCCATAGGACGTTGGCCATCTTGCCCACCATGGCACCTCCGCACTCCGCTTGGTGGCCGCCCACTACCTTCGGCTTGACATTGAAGGTCTTCAACCATAAGCCGAAGTGGGGCTGGATGCAAAGGAAGGCCTCGCACACGACGATGAACGCCGAGTTGTTGAGGATGAAATTCGGGGCCAGATCATGGAAATCCAGGCCGTAGTAGAACATGAACCCCCGGACAAATGGGTGAAGTGGAAAACCTAGTCCGCGGAGGAAGTGGGTGAGGAACACCACCCTCTCACGGGGCCTGGGGGTGGGGATAAGCTGCCCTTGTCGGGGAGCTGATGCGCGATGTCGCTGGACAAGTATCCGGCCTTTCGCAGCTTTTTGATGTGCCCCTCCGTGACGGAGGAGGCCATCCACTTGCCTCCCGCTCCGGACATGGCTGGGGAAGGTTGAGGCGAGATGTGCGGACTTGGGCGCTGGAGCTCGAGTGCGCAGAAATGGATGAGCAAAGGAGGAAGAAGGCGTAGGTAAAAAGGTGGATCCTTATCCCCTTATATGAACAGATGAAGCTATGCGTCCCCACCAGCCTTGTAAAACTCGCTTATCTCCCAAGCGCCATAATCAATGGCGTGGTTGGGTTACCCACACCCGTATTGATGAGAATCCCGGAATAAGGGGACACGATCTCTGCTTTGACAAGACGTGCCAAGGAAACCGCCTCACTAAACGCGCTGAGGTGGGACTGTAAAAACAATTTGAATAAAGGCTTGGCCGTGGTGTGATGTCACGCCATGGAATACGTCAGCAGATTGAATTTGTGTAAATATTATTCTCCCTATGGTGGTATGTGGAACTTATTTTGCAGAGCCGCACACTATCCTTGTGTTCAAAATCTTCTATGAAGTATTCGGAGGAGGAACCCGCCTTGCAATGCCGAAGACAATATGCGCGCCGGACTCGTCGTCATTGAAGCCTGGTTCAGGGGCTACTGAGGGAGTCCTGGATTAGGGGGTGTCCGGATGGCCGGACTATTGCCTTTGGCCGGACTCCTGGACTATGAAGATACAAGATTGAAGACTTCGTCCCGTGTCCGGATGGGACTTTCCTTGGCGTGGAAGGCAAGCTTGGCGATACGGATATGTAGATCTCCTACCATTGTAACCGACTCTGTGTAACCCTAACCCTCTTTGGTGCCTATATAAAATGGAGGGTTTTAGTCCGTAGGACGAACAACAATCATACCATAGGCTAGATTCTAGGGTTTAGCCTCTCTGATCTCGTGGTACATCTACTCTTGTACTACCCAAATCATCAATATTAATCAAGCAGGAGTAGGGTTATACCTCCATCAAGAGGGCCCGAACCTGGGTAAAAACATCGTGTCCCTTGTCTCTTGTTACCATCCGCCTAGACGCACAGTTCGGGACCCCCTACCCGAGATCCGCCGGCTTTGACACCGAGAGCGACCCTTCCAGCGGAGTTGGGGATCCTGAGTACCCTCTCCAATGGGTAGGTAGAGACGACCTTGATGGGGCGACCTTGAAAGTAGTGCCGCAGCTTTCGCGAGGCCATCAATAGCGCGAGCAAGTGCTTCTCAGGCATAGGGCATCATGCCCTTGCATCTCGCAGCACCGTGCTGACGAAATACACTAGATGCTCGACAAGGGTGGGTATGCTGACGAGGTCCATGCCCTCCGGAGGGTTACCCGCCTCCTGAGACAATGGGCCCCCCAGCACCTGGCTGCTTGGTGAGGCCTCTTCAGCCCTAGGGGCGTCTTCCTGTTGAGGCTGGTTTCCATCTACCGAGGCCGTGGTGTTCACGAGGCCTTCTTGGTCTTGTGCTGCCGCGGCTGGGGCCGTGGCCAGTCGTGATGCAGCCCTGGTCTGGCGCTCTTCCCGAATCGCCACCAGGGCTGCACTGACGGAGGAGGGTGTGGCGGCGAGGTAGAGCACTAGGGGCCTGAGAGGGCACGGTGCCACCATCACAGGAGGGCTGGTCAGTTACTTCTTGAGGTCTTGAAACGCTTGGTCGGCCTCCTGTCTCCATTCGAACGGGCCCTTCTTCTTCATCAGCTTGAAGAAAGGCAAGGCGCGCTCCCCCAGCTTGGAGATGAAGCGTCCTAATGCAGTTAAGCGTCCGGCAAGTTTCTGCATTTCTCTGATGGTTTGCGGTGGACTCATGTCTTCGATTGCATTGACCTTCTTCGGGTTGGCCTCGATCCCTCTGTGGGACACGAGGAAGCCTAAAAGCTTGCCGGAAGAAACGCCAAACACACATTTCTCCGGGTTGAGTCGCAGGTCCACTTCGCGGAGGCTCGTGAAGGTCTCTTCCAGGTCCTGGATCAAGGTCTTCGCCTCCCGAGACTTCACCACAATGTCATCGACGTAAGCCTCGGCGTTTCTCCTGAGCTGCCGGCCCAAGGAGATGTGCATCAGTCGCTAGAAGGTTGTGCCCATGTTGCGCAACCCTACCGACATGCAGGTGTAGCAGTATACCCCACATGGGGTCAGGAAGGCCGTCTTCTCCACGTCTTCTACCACCATCTTGATCTGGTGATAGCCTGAAAATGCATCTAGGAAACACAGCAGGTCACACTCGGCGGTGGAGTCGACAATTTGGTCGATGCGAGGGAGTGGGAATGGATCTTGAGGGCAGGCCTTGTTGAGGTTAGTGAAGTCGACCCACATGCGCTCCTTTCCTCCCTTTTTCGGCACAACAATAGGGTTTGCCAGCCAATCGGGGTAGCGAACGTCGCGAATAACACCTGCCTCCTGCAGAATGCTGGTTTCTTGGACGATGAAGGCCTACTTCTCGGTGGACTGCCGCCTTGCTTTCTGCTTCACACGGCGTATATTGGGGTACACATTCAGGTGATGCTCAATCACCTGCCTTGGGACCCCCGCTAGCTGCTTGGGTTCTCACGCGAACACCTCCTTGTTGGAGTGCAGGAATTTCACCAGTGCCTCCTCTTGGTCGGGGTCGAGATTGGCACCTATGGTGAAGGTGGCGCCAGAGGACCCATCCTCCTCAACTGGAACCTTCTTGGTCTCCGCCTTGTCCTGGGTGAACAACTGCTTCTTCTTGGTTGGCGCAACCCCCTTGGTGTTGGAGGCGTCGGTGCCGGCAGGGCTGTGTTGCTGCAGCTGTCTTGAGGGCGAGCTGGAGCACTAGTAGAGCATCCTTGGTATCCCCAGCTACAGTGAGGACGTGGCTGCTCCCGGGCATCTTCATGAGGTTGTAGGCCGGATGGGTCGCTGCCATGAACTGAGCCAAGGCGGGGTACCCGAGGATGGCGTTGTACGGGAGGCTGATGTGGGCGATGTCGAAGTTGACCAGCTCCGTGCGGAAGTTGTCGTGGGTGACGAAGGTCACATGAAGGTGGATCTACCCCAGGGAGCTGGAGGAACCGCCCCCGACGCACGAAAAGGGCTTGATGGGTCGGAGCCGTTCCAGCGGTACATGGAGGAGGCTGAAGGCCTCCACCGAGAGCACATTGAGGCCGGCGCCGCCGTCGATGAGGGTCCTGGTGACGGCCACCTGGCAGATGGTGGGTGTGCAAGCATTGGGAGCACACCCGAGCAGGCGATGTTGACGGGGTGATCGTCCGAGTTGAAGGTCAGGTCGGCCTTGGGTGCCGCCCAACCCGGAGGAGCTCCCTGCCGCGTGAGGGCGGCGCCGATCTGGCGGACGAACAACTTGATGTGGCGGCCCGAGGGTGGCGCCTGCGAGCTTCCCAGGGGAGCTGCAACGACCGGGGGCGCCGGTGCAACGTAGTGGGTGAGGAAGAGGTTGCGCAGCTCCTCCCAGGAGGCCACAGAAGATGTTGGCAGGTGGAGCAGCCAAATGCGCGGGACGCCGGTGAGGGCCATGGGAAACCAGTTGGCCATGACCTTGTCGTTGCCTCCGGCCTTGAGGACGGCCTCTTTGTATGCCATCAGGAAAGCCAGTCGGTCCGCCACGCTGTTGTAGCGCAGCGGTGTGACAGCCTGGGTTTTGGCCTCTTCTTTTTGCCTGATTTTCAGTTGGTTTGAATTTGAAATTTGGAGTTTTGAATCTTTTCATATGGACTTAACCACTTGGGTACCCCTTGGCTTTCACCCAAGTGCCTCATTTCTCTCTCTAACCATCATTCCCTCTCTGGTTCAACACAAAATAATATTTGGAATATTTTTCTTTAATGAAAAATATTCATTTTCCCCTCTTAAACCCTAGCTAGCTCAATGTGCTCCAAAGAAACCCCAATTTTTCTTGCCCATAAAATTCTGAGAAAAATCCCAATTATTCTTTGAACCCTAGGCGACCTTTCTGAGCAAAAATATTTCATCACTTTTGGGAATATTTTTGCTACAGAAAATATTTTCTGTTCTGGACAGAAATGGTAGTTTCTACAGCAAGTACCATTTTATTTGCTCTTCTGTGGTTGGTTTCTCTTGTGCTTCATCACCTTAGTAGATTATTGCTAACCTCCAAATCCCAGCCCCCAACTCCCAGTAGTTTGACCACAGTAAGCTCTCAAACTTACTGTCCAGAAACTTACCTGGCGTGTGAAATCATTTCTACTGCACCTGAAACCAAACCCAAGCGTGGTAACGTTCAAAACTACCACGAAGAACACGCCAGACATGAAGTTTGGGCTTAGGTCAGCCTGAGGTCATAGTTCATGTGGTGACCGCGTTCGTCTAGGCGTGCTGGCATGCAACCGACGCGCTCTGAGTGCCACCGAGCGCTCTGCTGCGCGCGTGCTCGCTGCCCCGCCTGCCTGAGCGTGCCAAACTGTGCCACAATCATCGTCCGAACCCCCTTAACTCCATCCTGGCGCTTGCCGACGCCGGAGCTCGCTGCAGCGAGCACGGGCACGGTACGGCCAATGCAACAGTGCGTGGCGCACTATGCTCGTCGCCTTCCTCTCGCCCCTATGCTCGTCCCCATTCGCCAACAGTCCCTGCGTGAGCTGCGTCTTCTTCTCCCCCTCGCACTAACGTTGTTCGTCACCGGGCGCGTGGTCAGGTGTCCACCGGCAGAGCCCGAAACCCCCTCGAAGCTCGGCTATAAATAGGGACATCCCCAGCCTCCTCAAGCACTATCCACCACTCCCACACACTCCACGAGCGCGTAGAAAGCCGTAGCCCGGCCGGGCAGGCCGCGGGCCACCGTCCCCGAGCTTGAGCTTGCCGGCAATCCCCTCGGGTCGTCTCCGCAGCTTCAGCCCCTGCCAGGCCTGGGCAACCCTTCCAAGGCCTCTGCCACTCTACGGTGGTGCCGTTTCGCCTGGTTGGAGCCCCTAGAGTCGCCTCCGTTCGCCGTCGTCTTCGTCTCTGGCAACCTCCACTCTCTGCTTCCGCTGGAGAGGCTGATTCCGGTGCCGTCCGACCACCCCTAGCTACTCTACGGGTACGGGCAGGTGCGCCTCCGTCTCCTCTCTCGATCCCTCCCTCTCGTTTTGGCCAAGGAGCCCTCGTCGCCGGCGTGCGCTCCGGCGAAGCCGCGCCGTCCTCTGTTTCCCACTCTCTCTCCCCCTCACCTGACTATCGGGGCCCGCTAGTCAGCCACTAAGTACACGCGCGAAGCGGTACGAGTGGTGGCGCCCTGAGGCTTTACGCCTTCGACGTCACCCCCAGTCTGTTTTATTTAAATTTAAATTTTATTATTTTTACAGAGAACTTCAAACAGCCAAAACTCTTTAACCATAAGCGCAAATAAATTGATTCTTTTTGCATTGTGTTCTTTGTACAGAAATCTAATAGCTCACCAAAGATGGGATTTTTCCCTGCTATCTAGATTTTATGATGAATTTCATAAGGTTTCTTGATGATTTCTTTTTGTGTTTTTAAATATTTTCAGAGGGTGAGACTTGTCTTGAGGATCACCAGGAGGCTTGTGAACCTCATCTGCACTAAGGCAAGACACAACAACATTTTCATGGTGCCATTACAATATTTGTGATTTTCTTACTTGAACAAATGATTTAATCCATGTATTTAAATCATTATTATGTTATTTATATTCTATTAATTGCTTTTTTTGATTAATATGCTTGAGTTACAGAAAGTTTGAAGTTAGCTTAGTTGGTAAAGAAACTAGGATTTATTTTTGGGTGATGAAAGAATAATATGGTGATGGATATAAATAAGTAGTGGAGTTATTTTCTTGCATGAGTAAAAATGGTAAAATTTGCTAGAAAACATTCTGTTTAAAGTGAGGTTAATCTTAACCAGAGAAGTGTCATGAGTTGTTGATGTTATGCTTAGTGTGGATATAGTTGACTCAGTCATTTCCGATAATATGTGATGCATATATTATTGTTGCATTTCATTGCATGTTATGACACTGGTTATTTTCACGATTAGTTGAAACCTGATAATAACTTGACTTGAATATATTGTTGACCGGGTCATGGTGCCACTGAATCGAGTTTTTCCCAGTGCAACCACATTTGCCTTTATGGTGAGGCCTTTATTCGGTCCGTTGGCATGCCTTTGGTCGGTGCCTCCAACTAGGGAAGGTTATGGGCGTGCGGTACCCTGGCCTAGTAAGCAGCCATAACCTTGTGTGCCCATTGTTGAGTTTATGGTACCGGGTCCCCGTGTGGGATTATTTATGTTTGGCCACGACGGTGGTCGTTGTGTCTTTGATAGACACAGGGCCACCCAGGACTAGCCCAGTGGGGAGTGAGTCGGAGTGGCCGGGAGAGTGTCATGGAAATGGAGGGGTTTCATCGGAATGCCGTTGGTCCACCCCGAATGGGAGTGTGAGGCCATGGGTTCCGTGGTGTGGGTACAGTGCGCTACGTCTGCAGAGTGTATTAATGTATCGATAGCCGAGTCCACGGTCACGGACATGCTCGAAAGTAGGTCACACCATGGGTCAATGTTTAAATAAATCTTGCACACTAAGTTATGAACTTTGCACTATTGATGATGGCGGGAAGCCCATCATGTTGTTTAGACCAAGTGTTGGTCGTGCTTGTGATCGCCGGAAGGATCACCGTTTGAGATCAAATATTGGTTGTGGTTGTGATCGCCAGAATGATCATGAGATGTCTCTAGATAATACCTTTAGGTTGGCACGTTTGTGATCCAAGAACGATCACGGTTGGTAAGCTAGTCCGAGGGACTTTTATCACAAGAGCATGATCACAGCATGTTGGATATATTGTTGCATTGTTATGAATTGGTTAATTATCATGATATTGTTTGTCATTATGTTTATGCTTGTTGTGAGCTTGCAAGTACATTCAATGTACTGACCTGGCGTGTCAGGCCGGATTTTAGGAAAGTATCATTGGAAAGGAGTGTTGTCCGAGTCTAGATCGTGTCCACATCGGTGTCCCTGTGCTATGGAGTTCCGCTACGACATTGTTCCGCTGCCGCGTAGTTGTGATGATCGAGGCTCGTTTATGTTCAATAAATAATGTACATATTGTTCAGCCGCACCATGCGTGCCACTTGGACTCGTTATCTGTTGTAATGTAAACTTTGGTCCGCTAGCATCAATAAAGTAGTTGTTTTCTGTGCCAAGATGTTGTGTGTTGCAAGAAGACATGGTCTCTGGGCTGGCAATGCATGGTAAACTGGTTGCTCTAAGCCATGGTGCTACAGTCGGCATCTCTGGCTTGAACTTGTGCAGCCACTGCACCTGCCACAAGGCGGGGGGCAAGGTTTGGAGCCCCCTGGCCCCAGCGCTGGCGTTGGCCGCCGGAGCCTGGGGCGTGTTGTCCGCCATGAGGGCGAAGCGCGGTGTTGGTGGAGAGCAAGCCGACGGAAGGGAGAGCTCCCGCGCACCCCTACCTAGCGCGCAAATGTCGGATATCGGGTTCCGGCAAAACGCTTAAGGTTCAAACTCTGGGGTGCGCAGGAAGATCTTCTCCCTACCGAAACACGCCCCAAAACCTCATCGCGAATCTAAGATAGCACGGTGACTACCATGTTGCAGATGGTGGGGGTGCAGAGCGTCGGGAGTGTGCCTGTGCCCACTGTGGAAGTGGGGTGGTCCTCTGAATCAAAGGTGAGGTCGGCCTTGTGCGTCGCGCAGCCCGGGGAAGCCCCCAGCTGCACGCAAGCGGCACCCACTTGGCGGAAGAACTGCTTGATGTGGCAGTCCGAGGGTGGCACTTGCGAGCCACGAAGGAGGCCTACAATGGTGTGGGCCGCTGGCGCTGCGAAGTGCGTTATTAAGAGGCCGCGCAGCTCCTCCCAGGAATCCACAGAAGATTTGGGCAAGTTGAGCAGCCAGGCGCGTGGCACACCCACGAAGGCCATGGGGAGCCAGTTGGCTGATGACCCACAAGTGTATGGGGTCAATTGTAGCTCTTTTCGATAAGTAAGAGTGTCAAACCCAACGAGGAGCAGAAGGAAATGCCAAGCGGTTTTTAGCAAGGTAATGTCTACAAGTGCTAAAATTGTAAGTAGTGGAGTAGCTTGGTAGCAAGATAATTTATAACGAGCAAGTAACAATAGTAGTAACAAAAGTGCAGCAAGGTAGCCCAATCCTTTAGAGACAAAGGACAGGCCAAAATGGTTTCTTATAATAAGCAAAGTGTTCTTCAGGGTACTCGGGAATTTCATCTAGTCACTTTCATCATGTTGGCTTAATTCGTGTTCAGTACTTCGATAATTTGATATGTGGGAGGACCGGTGCTTAGGTGTTGTTCTTACTCAAACAAACCTCCTACTTATGATTAACCCTCTCGCAAGCATCTGCAACTACGAGAAAAGTATTAAGAATAAATTCTAACCATAGCATTAAAGTTTTGGATCCAATTGGTCCCTTACGGAATAGCGCATAAACTAGGGTTTAAGTTCCTGTCACTCTCGCAACCCACCATATAATAACTACTCCACAATGCATTCCCTTAGGCCCAAATATGGTGAAGTGTCATGTAGAGTACGTTCACATGACACTACTAAGAGAATAGCAACATACATACCATCAAAATACCGAACACATATCAAGTTCACATGATTACTTGCAACATGATTTCTCCCGTGACCTCAAGAACAAAAGTAACTACTCACAAATGATAAACATGCTCAAGATTACAGGGGTATTAACTAGCATAATGGATCTGAACATATAATCTTCCACCAAATAAACCATATAGTAATCAACTACAAGATGTAATCAACACTACTAGTCACCCACGGGCGCCAATCTATAGTTTTGATACAAAGATTGAACGCAGGAGATGAACTAGGGTTTGAGAGGAGTTGGTGTTGTGAAGATGTTAATGAAGATTTCCCCCTCCGGGAGGGAAGTTCCCCCGACGGAATCGCTCCGCAGGAAAGCAAAAGTGCTCCGGCACAAGTTCCGCCTCGAGACAGCGGCTCTTCGTCCCGAATGTCTCCCCCTTATTTTTTTCTATGTCAAAATGACATACATACCAGAAGATGGGCACTGAAGGTGGGCCAAGGATTGCACAACCCACCAGGGCGCGCCTGGGTTCCCTGGCGCGCCCAGGTGGGTTGTGCCCATCTGGTGGGCCCCCTCTGGTATTTATTTGCTCCAATATTCCTTAAATATTCCATAAAAATTCTCCGTGAAGGTTCAACCTGTTTGGAGTTGTGCAGAATATGTAGCCGGGTGTAGCTTTTTTAGGTCCAGATTTCCAGCTGCCAGAATTCTCCCTCTTTGCGTGTACCTTGCAAATTATGAGAGAAAAGGCATTAGAATTAATCCAAAAAGCATTATTATGGATAAAAACTTTATAAATACCAGTAAGAAAACATGATGAAAAATGGACGTATCAACTACCCAAGCTTAGACCTCGCTTGTCCTCAAGCTAAAACCGAAATTGAAAGGCATGTCCACATGCTTTGAGAGAGAGGTGTCGATAAAAACAGAATATACGGACATAGAAGCATCATGTTGATTATTATAACAGCAACAAAATTGAACATATGACTTTTATCATTGAACTTGCATCATATACTTCCCATGAATAAGTAACAGTTCATCACATAATCGAAGTATAAAGCAAAAACTCTATTAAAAACAAACAAACTATGTTCTCAGTCAACTTTGCAACTACAATTCATCATCTTTTCAGGAAGAGTCACGTGTCGGAGCCTTTTAGCAAGTCCACATACTCAACCATAATACAGTCTTCTATGATTGCTAACACTCACCTCGTACCCATGAACAAAACGTTTCAACCGGACACCTAGAAAGATAGGGGCTCATAGTTTCGCCTCCCAACATACTCACCTCAAGGGTGATGTCAACAATAATAACTCATGCTATCTATATTCAACTGGACATATGTGCCAAGATCTTTCCTCACCACATGATGCTTGCCAAAAGAGAAAAAAAAGAATAGAAGAAAACTTTGACTCTTTGCATAAAAGTAAATACATAAAATTAAAAGATAGGCCCTTCGTAGAGGGAAGCAGAGGTTGCCATGTGCTTATTTGTTTGCATGCTCAATCCCTTAGTGCAAGAGAACGTAATGTTGTATTGCCCCTTAAGATGACAACTTTATTATGCAGTCTGTTGCTTTTATTCTTTGTCATCCAAGTTCGTACAACGCTCAATTTTCTCTTATACTAAATGATCTCACATATTTAGAAGCAATTTTTATTGCATTTTTGCACCGATGACAACTTACTTAAGGGATCTTGCTCAATCCTTTTGGATGCACAAGTAGTATCTCTACTTGGTGCAGAATTTTTGGCTAGCAAATATAGGGGGCAAGCATCACATGTTAAAGGATCTATGACAATATGACTTCTATGTGAATATAAATATACATAAATCATTAAGTTGTCTTCCTTGTCCAATGTCAACAATTTTGGCATATAATATTTTGATGAGGGCTCACAATCACAAAAGGTTTCTAGGATAGTATATTTATATGTGAATCTTCTCTTCCCTTGTTAATTCTTTCATGAGTTGCATCATTGACTAATGCTCCTTTTGTCAATCTCTAATAAAATTTCCTACTTATACTTCTCCTTATGTTGTGCTATCACCTACCATAGGATTTGTATATTATCTTATTTATTTATTTCATTTATTTTATTTATTTATTTATTTTTCTTCCTTTCTTTTTTATTTTCTTTATTTGCACTATGAAAGTAAAGAAAGCACAACTCAGACTAACTTTATTATATAACTTGCACACGATTACGAGGATAGATCACTAAGCAGACTCTCAAATAAGAAAGGATTGAACTAACTTTATTTCATCTAAAGAAAAAAGGTCGAACTAAGATAAGTAAAATTAAAGCAAAAAGATAGTGGGATGATATGATACCGGGGCACCTCCCCCAAGCTTGGCGGAAGCCAAGGGGAGTCCTCATACCCAATACTCAGTTCTCCTTTTGTGGTGAAGAAGCTTCCTCCTCCTCCTCGGCCAGCAGTGCTTGTGCTGTCACCTGGGATGGATTTACGGTAGCTTCCTTGCCCTTTCCTCCCTCGACAGCATCCGTAAGCTCCTCCCTCTTCATCTCGATCTTCATCATCCAAGCATCTTCTTCTGTGTTGTTAGAGGAGCAAGAAGACATGATGCCTGGCTTGATAATTCTGACCAGGAACAACAAGAAAAGAAAACAGAGGATTTCTTTGCGATACGGTGGTTAACAGGTTCTGGAAGTATATATACAATTTTTTATCTTGCAGGACAAGTATGCAGAAGAAAAACAGAGTCCGGAAGGTGCACCAGGTGGGCACAACCCACCTGGGCGCGCCAGGCATGCATGGCGCTCCCTGTTGTCTTATGCCCACCATGGGACGTTTCCTGGGAGTTTCTTTATTTCGAAAATTCTAAAATATTCCAAAACTAACAAAAAATATTTTTGCGGATTTTTCGGAGACCGTTTACTTACCGTATTACATACCTCCTTATTTTGACAATTCTGGGGTGTTCTGGAAGGACTCTTTTATGTGTTCTTCCAGTGTCAAAGTTTGGATAATATTACTTTCAACATTGATAGGCGTACATGAGATATAATGCTCTATTCGTTGCGCGTTGACAACATTCGGGTTAGTGCCTTTGAAATTATTATTTTTTGATCGCTCCAGACCGGTAAACCTCCTCGATGACATATGGGCCTTCCCATTTCGAGAGGAGCTTTCCTGCAAAAAATCTAAAACGAGAGTTGTACAGAAGAACATATTCTCCGACCTTGAACTCATGCTTTTTGATTCTTTTGTCATGCCATCGTTTAACTTTCTCTTTGAATAATTTTGCATTTTCATAAGCCTGGATTCTCCATTCATCTAAAGAGCTAATATCAAATAACCTCTTTTCACCGGCAAGTTTGAAATCATAGTTGAGTTCTTTAACTCCCCAATATGCTTTATGTTCTAACTCAAGAGGCAAATGACAAGATTTTCCATAAACCATTTTATAAGGAGACATACCCATAGGATTTTTATATGCTGTTCCATAAGCCCAAAGTGCATCATCTAATTTCTTAGACCAATTCTTCTTGGACCTATTGACAATCTTTTGCAAAATTAATTTTATTTCCCTATTGCTAAGTTCAACTTGACCACTAGACTGAGGATGACAAGGTGATGCAATTCTATGGTTGACATCATACTTGGCAAGCATTTTACAAAAAGCACCATGAATAAAGGGTGAACCACCATCAGTCATTAAATATCTAGGGACTCCAAACCTTTGGAAAATAACTTCCTTAAGCATTTTAATAGAGGTGTTGTGATCAACACTACTAGTTGGAATAGCTTCTACCCATTTAGTAACATAATCAGCAACAACCAAAATATGTGTATACCCATTAGAGGAAGGAAAAGGTCCCATGTAATCAAATCCCCAAACATCAAATGGTTCAACAACAAGTGAATAATTCATGGGCATTTCTTGACGCTTACCAATATTACCTATTCTTTTGCATTCATCATAATATGAGACAAACTTACGGGCATCCTTGAAGAGAGTAGGCCAATAAAATCCAGATTGCAATACCTTGTGAGCAGTTCTATCTCTAGCATGATGCCCTCCATAAGCCTCGGAGTGACATTTTTGTAGGATTTTTCCCTGTTCATGCTCGGGTACACAACATCTAATAATACCATCTACTCCTTCTTTATAAAGATGTGGGTCATCCCAAAAGTAATGTCTTAAATCATAGAAGAATTTGTTCTTTTGTTGGTATGTAAAGCTAGGAGGTAAATATTTAGCAACAGTGTAATTAGCATAATCAGCATACCAAGGAGTGCTATTAGCAACATTTATTGCAGCCAACTGCTCATCAAGAAAACTATCATCAATAGGTAGTGGGCCATCAAGCACATTTTCAAGCCTAGACAAGTTATCTGCTACAGGGTTCTCAGCTTCTTTTCTATCAATAATATGTAAATCAAATTCTTGTAACAAGAGAACCCAACGAATAAGTCTAGGTTTAGCATCTTTCTTTTCCATAAGATATTTAATAGCAGCATGGTCAGTGTGAACAGTTACTTTGAAATCAACAATATAAGGTCTAAATTTATCACAAGCAAACACCATTGTTAAAAATTCTTTTTCTGTAGTAGCATAATTTCTTTGAGCACTTTCTAGAGTTTTACTAGCATAATGAATAAAATTCAATTTCTTATCAACTCTTTGTCCTAGAACAACACCAACAGCATAATCACTAGCATCACACATAATTTCAAAAGGCAAGTTCCAATCAAGTGGTTGAACAATAGGTGCAGAAATTAAGTCGTTCTTGAGCGTTTCAAATGATTCTAAACAATCATCATGAAAAACCAAAGGAACATCCTTTTGCAAAAGACTAGTGAGAGGCCTAGAAATTTTTAGAGAAGTCTTTAATAAATCACCTATAGAAACCAGCATGACCTAGGAAACTATGAATACCTTTGATGTCCTTAGGACATGGCATTTTCTCAATTGCATCAACCTTAGCTTGGTCCACTTCAATACCTCTTTCAGAAATTTTATGACCCAAGACAATGCCCTCATTAACCATAAAGTGGCACTTCTCCCAATTCAAGACAAGATTTGATTGTTCACATCTCTTCAAAACTCGCTCAAGATTGCTTAAACAATCATCAAATGACTTCCCATAAATAGAAAAGTAATCCATGAAAACCTCAACAATCTTTTCACAAAAGTCAGAGAATATAGCAGTCATACATCTTTGAAAGGTAGCAAGTGCATTACATAAACTGAAAGGCATACGTCTATAAGCAAATGTTCCAACAGGACAAGTAAAAGTGGTCTTTTCTTGAGCAGATTGTAAAACAAGTATTTGTGAAAAACCAGAGTATCCATCAAGGAAGCAAAAATGTGTGTGCTTAGATAGTCTTTCTAACATTTGATCAATAAAAGGCAGAGGGTAATGATCTTTTCTAGTAGCTTTATTTAATTTTCTATAATCAATTACCATTCTATAGCCCGTGACAATTCTTTGTGGAATAAGCTCATTCTTATCATTAGGAACAACAGTTATACCTCCTTTCTTAGGGACACAATGAACAGGACTTACCCATCTACTATCATCTATGGGGTAAATTATACTTGCTTCCAGAAGTTTTAGTATTTCCGTTCTTACCACTTCTTTCATCTTCGGATTTAACCGACGTTGATGATCAACAACTGGTTTAGCATCAGGTTCCACATTAATTTTTTGCTGACACAGAGTGGGACTAATGCGCTTAAATCATCAAGAGCATATCCAATAGCAGCTCGGAGCTTCCTTAGAACGTTCAATAATCTTTCTTCTTCATGTTCTGAAAGGTTAGCACTGATAATAACAGGATATATCTTCTTTTCATCAAGATAACCATATTTCAAAGTGTGTGGCAATTGTTTTAATTCAAACACAGGGTCACCCTTAGGTGGAGGAGGACCTCCAAGAGTTTCAATAGGCAAATTGTGTTTAAGAAGAGGACGTTGTTCAAAGAAGATCTTATCTATTTCATTTCTTTCACGCATATGCAAATCATTTTCATGGTCTAGCAAATATTGTTCCAAAGGATTAGTAGGAGGCACATCAATAGAAGCAAGACACATAATTTCATCCTTACTAGGCAAATCTTTCTTATGAGGTTGTTTCCTAAACTTGGAAAAATTAAACTCGTGACATTCATCACCAAAGCTAACACCGACAGTTTGTTTCTTACAATCTATTTTAGCATTGATGGTGTTCAAGAAAGGTCTACCAAATATGATGGGACAAAATTTATCTTGTGGGGTGGTAAGAACAAGAAAATCAGTAGGGTATTTTATCTTCCCACACAAGACTTCAATATCTCTAAGAATCCCAATTGGTGATATAGTATCTCTATTAGCAAGATTAATAGTAACATCTATGTCTTCTATATCAGCAGGTGCTATTTCATCTCTAATTTCTTCATATAAGGAGTGGGGAATAGCTCTCACACTAGCACCTACATCACATAACCCATGATAAGAGTGATCTCCTATTTTAACTGAAATAACAGGCATGCCAACAACGGGTCTATGTTTATCTTTTCCATCAGGTTTAGCATTTCTAACAACTTCTTCACAAAAGTAAATAACATGCCCATCCATATCTTCTTCCAAGAGATCTTTAACCATAGCAATGCTAGGTTCTATTTTAATTTGTTCATCAGGTTTAGGTGTTCTAACATAGCTTTTGTTAACCATAGTTGAAACTTAGCATGTTCTTTTATCCTAAGAGGAAAAGGTGGTTCTCAATATAAGCAGAAGGAACAAATGGATCAACATTATAAACTATAGTTTCTTCTTTAACTAGTACTAGTTCTTTAATTCCATCTTTAATAGGTGGGTGATATTTAAACCACTTCTCTTTAGGAATTTCAACATGAGTAGAAAATGATTCACAAAAGGAGGCTACTATATCAGAGTCAAGTCCATATTTAGTGCTAAACTTTTGAAAAGCATTGGTATCCATAAAAGATTTACCACAATCATACTTAAGCTTTATACCCGACTCTTTACCTTCGTCAAGTTCCCAATCTTCGGAGTTGCGTTTAATTCTTTCCAAAAGATCCCATCGGAATTTAATAGTTTTCTTCATAAAAGAACTAGCACAAGAAGTATCCAGCATGGTTTGATCATTACGAGAAAGCCGAGCATAAAAATTCTGAATAATAATTTCTCTTGAGGTGATTGGGGCATGAGTATAACATTGACTTAAGCCTCCCCCAAGCTAGAGATATACTTTCTCCTTCACAAGGCTAAAAATTATATGTATAATTCCAAACACGATGAACTAGATGCACAGGATAAATTTTTTGATGGAACTCCAATTTCAAACGATTCCAATTCCATGATCCAATATCATCGCATAGCCTATACCATGCAAATGATTTTCCCTTAAAGTTAAAGGGAAAACCTTTTTCATCACTTCATCCCTGGGTAAACCTGCAATCTTAAACAATCCACAAATTTGTTCCACATGTATCAAGTGCATATCAGGATGTTCAGTTCCATCTCCTGCATAAGGATTAGCTAGCAGTTGTTCTATCATACCCGAAGGGATTTCATATTCAATATTTTCAATAGGTGCAGAAGGTTGAGGGTTAACTAATTGTGGTTCCAGCCTAGGTGAATATACCCCAAACAAACCCCACAAAGTATTGTTTCCATAGTAACAAGTGGCAATAAATTTCAGCACACTATATTAATGTTTCCTTACGGAATTCCACTTACCAAAGGCGCTTCACTCCCCGGCAACGGCGCCAGAAAATAGCCTTGATGACCCACAAGTGTATGGGATCAATTGTAGATCTTTTTGATAAGTAAGAGTGTCGAATCCAACGAGGAGCAGAAGGAAATAACAAGTGCTTTTCAGCAAGGTAATGTCTACAAATGCTAAAATTGTAAGTAGCGGAGTAGTTTGGTAGCAAGATAATTTATAGCTAGCAAGTAACCATAGTAGTAACAAAAGTGCAGCAAGGTATCCAAATCCTTTTGAGACAAAGGACAGGCCAAAACGGTTTCTTATAGTAAGCAAAGTGTTCTTGAGGGTACACGGGAATTTCATCTAGTCACTTTCATCATGTTGGCTTAATTCGTGTTCGGTACTTTGGTAATTTGATATGTGGGTGGACCGGTGCTTAGGTGCTGTTCTTACTTGGACAAACCTCCTTCTTATGATTAACCCTCTCGCAAGCATCCGCAGCTACGAGAAAAGTATTAAGTATAAATTCTAACCATCTCATTAAACTTTTGGATCCAATCGGTCCCTTACGGAATAGCGCATAAACTGGGGTTTAAGCTTCTGTCACTCTCGCAACCCACCATCTAATAAATACTCCACAATGCATTCCCTTAGGCCCAAATATGGTGAAGTGTCATGTAGTTGACATTCAGATGACACCACTAAGAAAATGGCAACATACATACCATCAAAATATCGAACACATATCAAGTTCACATGATTACTTCCAACATGATTTCTCCCGTGACCTCAAGAACGGAAGTAACTACTCACAAATGATAAACATGCTCAAGATCAGAGGGGTATTAAATAGCATAATGGTTCTGAACATATAATATTCCACCAAATAAACCATGTAGTAATCAACTATAAGATGTAATCAACACTACTTGTCACCCACGGGCGCCAATCTATAGTTTTGATACAAATATTGAACACAAGTGATGAACTAGGGTTTGAGAGGAGTTGGTGACGTGAAGATGTTGATGAAGATAACCCTCCCCAAGATGGGAGAGTTGTTGGTGATGATGATGACGATGATTTCCCCTGCTGGGAGGGAAGTTACCCCGGCAAAATCGCTCCGCTGGAGAGCAAAAGTTCTCCTGCCGAAGTTACGCCTCGAGACGGCGGCGCATCGCCCCGAATGTCTCCCCCTTATTTTTTCTAGGTCAAAATGACTTATATACAAGGAGATGGGCACAGAAGGTGGGCCGAGGAGGGCAGCACCCACAAGGGCGCGCCTGGGCTCCCTGGTGCGCCCAGGTGGGTTGTGCCCACTTGGTGGGCCCCCTCTGGTAGTTATTTTCTCCAATATTACTTAAATATTCCATAAAAATTCTCCATGAAGGTTCAACTTGTTTGGAGTTGTGCAGAATAGGTAGCCTGACTTAGCTTTTTCAGGTCTAGATTTCCAGCTGCCAGAATTCTCCTTCTTGGTGTGTACCTTGCAAATTATGAGAGAAAGGCATTAGAATTACTCCAAAAAGCATTATTATGGATAAAAACATTATAAATACCAGTAAGAAAACATGATGCAAAATGGAGGTATCATTGTCCATGACCTTGTCATCCCCGCTGGCTGCCCAAACTGCCTCCTCGCTGGAGGAAGCCAACCACATTTGTCGCGCCGTCATAGTGGGGCAGCAGCTCCGCCCTGAACTTGGGTGGCCACTGCACCCGCCACAGAGCGGGGGAGAAATATCAGTGGCCCATGGCTCCCCCCAAGGTGCACGACAACCCGGTCGGCATTGGAGCGCCCGCCATTGGGGCCGGCAGTGGAGTGCAGCGGACGGAGCGACGGGTCTTCAACGCACCCCTACCTGGCGCGCCAAATGTCGGATTACGGGTTCCGCAAACCCTTGAGAGGTTCAAACTCTGGGGTGCGTGTGAAGATCTCTCTCTCTCTCTCTCTCCAGTCTTCCAACTTGCTAATTTCATAGCCTAACGCGTCGAGCTCGAAGAAAACGGGACATAGCAGTTTACCTAGGTTTGGGCGACCTTGTGGTGTAAAATCCTACTCCTGCTTTGTGGTGGATTTGCCTCGAGGGGCTGAGGAAGAACTAGTACCATGGAGAACAACCTCAGAAGGCGTGTTCTTGGGCTCAAGTGAGCTGGTGAGATGGTGAGGGTGGAATGGATCCCATCCCCCTCCTTGGTGGTGGCTAGGTCCTATTTATAGTGGCCTTGGTCCTCTTCCCGGATGGAGGCGAGAAGGGATCCCACAATGGCCAACTTTGAAGTAAGACAACAAGTACATCTTATCCTGACTAAAGTGGTCTTCGCCTGCAAAAAAAAGTGACATCCGTGACATTTTGGGCCGAACGAAAAAAAATTCTGTCATACATATGACACTTCTATGACGATAATTGTGACAAAACCCGGTATCATCATAGATGTGGTGGGACCCTACTTCTATGAAAAAATCATGAAAGAAAATGGGCTTTTCATCTTGGGCAGGCCGGAGACGCAGTTGCATGACATTCTTTGGGCCGTCCATGACGGAAAAAACCGTGGTACAAGCGATGACGAGCAAAATTTTGGGGAGTTCCCGGTTATGGTGGGTTGTCGGGGGCCGAGCGATGCGCGTTTCTCTCGTACACGTACGCGCGTGTGTGCGAGGCATTGGCTCTAACTAAACCCAAGTGAGGCATTGGGCTCTAACTGAACCTGAGCGATTGCACTGCAGGCTACGAGTTACTGAACCTGAGCGATCGATCGATGGCTGTTAACTGAACCCGATCGAGCGATTCCTTTGCTACTGCTACTAACCAAGGCTGATCGATGCTGCCTCTCTGGATGAACAGTGAGCGTTGCGGGGGGGGTGGATGAACAGTGAGCGGTGGGGGTGGATGCAGGACCCCGTGGAGGGCTGGATGAACAGTAAACGGTGGAGGGGTGCCCGTGGAGGGGTGGTTGAACAGTAGCCGGTGGAGTAGCGTGCGGTGGAGGCTGGATGAACAGGAGCCCGTGGAGGCTGGAGGAGGTCGACGGTAGCCCGTGGAGGCTGGAGGAGGTCGACGGTGGAGATGAACAGTATCCCGTGGAGTCCCGTTTTGCGGTACGCCACACCCCACCCGATGAACAGGACCCCCGTTTCGACGGTAGCGCTCCAACACAAGTCCGTTTCGTCCGTTTTGCTGTACGCCACACCCCTCCCGACCAACTGGACCCCCGTTTCGACCGTAGTGCTCCAACACAAGTCTGTTTCATCCGTTTTGCGGTACGCCACACCCCTCCCGATCAACAGGACCCCCGTTTTGACCGTAGGAGGTTCGTTTCCTCCGTTTTGCTGTACGCCCAGACCCCTCCCGATGAACAGGATCCCGTTTCGATCATGGCCGGTCGAACACAAGGTCGTTTCCTCTGTTCTGCGGTATGCCAGGCCTCGTTTCCATCGCCTGTTCCGTCCAAGCCCTCCCGATGAACACGATGACGTATTCCGTTCTAACCTAGCCGGTTGGCTCCCCATGAACACGATGACGACGCTGTTTCTCCGTTCCGACCCAGCCATGTACACGAGCCCTGGTAGTACGTATGCGCAAGTAGGCGTTCGAGACCCCACCCGTCTGTACGTACGTGGTCGTATTTTCTTTCTTGCACCCTGGTCGTTGTACGTACGTGTACATGCTACACGTGCGCCTCTACTACGACACGTGCGCGCCTCCACATCCACCAGTATGTACGTACACGTTCGCGACCAGAATGACAACGCTACGTACGCTTCGACCAGGTGTGTCCCCACTGTGAGGCACTTCCTTGCGTGCAAAAATGTAGCTGGTGGGTCCCAGCAGTCAGGGGGCACTTCCTTCCGTGCGAAGATGTAGCTGGTGGGTCCCAGCAGTCAGGGGGCATATCGTTTTTTTCGGACGCACTTCTTTGCTTGCGAAGATGTAGCTGGTGGGTCCCAGCAGTCAGGGGGGCGAATCTTTTTTTGCCCAGACGCACTTCGTTGCATGCGAAGGTGTAGCTGGTGGGTCCCAGTAGTCAGGGGGACGAATCGTTTTTTTTGCCCAGATGCACTTCCTTGCGTGCGAAGATGTAGCTGGTGGGTCCCAGCAGTCAGGGGGAAACATTTTTTCGCGAAATACAGTGGCCCGTTCGGTGGGTTCCAGCTGTCAGGTGGAGGAATCATTATTTTCCGCGTAATAAGGAGGCACTTCCTTGGTGCGGTCGGGGACCCAACTGTCAGCCTCTCCACGTACAGTCCACGTCCGATGGAAGTCGTTCCTTGACCACGTTGACCACGCCGCGCCGAGAGCACCACGGCGGTGGACGACGGCGAGGCCTAGGAAGGGGACGACGCGGATCCGGGGAAGACGCGGCAGTGGAAGCCCGCGCGGAGAGGAGTACGAGGGTTCACTAGTTCGGCTGTGGTGTGAGGCTGCCGTCGCCGCAGGGCCTGGCCAACGGTGGGAATAGTAGGGGGCGGTGAGGCCTCTGCGGCAGCACAGCCGACCAAGGGAGGCATGAGCATGCGGCACGACCGGCGCTGCTTTGGGCGGCTGGAGCAAGAAGATCAGAGGTTGAAGAAGCACTACGGTCGTTGGATGGACATCGTACGGTCACTGGAGCTAGAATCGTTCATATTGACTAAGTTGACAAAGCCCTCCATCCCCGTCAACTTAGTTGGCCACAAGTCATCCTCCCACTATGGTGGGTCCCAACTAGCAGGGGGTATTCATTTTTTGTGCGTAATAAGGAGGCACTTCCTTGTGTGTGAAGATATAGCTAGTGGGTCCGACATGTCAGTGGGGGGAACATTTTTTTCGCGAAAAACAGAGGCCCTTCCGGTGGGTACCAGCTGTAAGGTGGAGGAATCATTATTTTGTGCGTAATAAGGAGGCATTTCCTTGTGTGCGGCCGTGGACCTAGCTGTCAGCCTTTCCATGTACAGTCCATGTCCGATGGATGTCATTCGTTGACCACTTTGACTAGGCCGCGCCGAGAGCACCATGGCGGTGGATGACGGCGAGGCCTAGGAAGGGAACGACACAGAGACGGGGAAGACTCGGCAATGGTTGCCCACGCGGTGGGGAGTACGAGGGTTTGCTGGTCCGGCTGCCGTCGCCAGAAAATAATAGGAGGTGTGGGTGAGTAGAGGAATGGCCTGGCCAGCAATGAAGTAGGGTGGGGCGGTGTAGCCTGTGCGGCAGCACAGCCTGCCACGGGAGGCGGGAGCAGGCAGTCCCACCGGAGCTGGTTTGGGCGGCTGGAGCAAGAAGATCAGATATTGAAGAAGCAGCACGGCCGTTGGATTAACATCCAGCGGTCACTGCTGCTAGAATCGTTTGTGGTCTAAGTTGACAAAGCCAAAGTACACGTCAACCTAGTAGACCCACAAGTCAGCCTCCAAATCTGTCCCAAACAGCATACAACCCGAAATTTCTAGCCAGATTCAAATTAATTTTAAATCTAGATATACCTTAATTTAAATTCAATAAAATTTTACTCGCACAAAAACAATGAAATTTAAAATATCAAAATCCGAAAGAAAACAATATTTTGGAACTAATTGCCTGTTTGCTGTATTTTTTCATTTTACAGCCCATTTATCATTACTTATAGCCATTTCTTTTTACTTATAGCCCATTTCTTATTACTTATAGCCCATTTGCTGGGCAAAATGCATCCCTCCTCGTCTTGAAAGATTTCCGGCCCAGCAGGGCGTAGAAAAGCAAGTAGGGCTATGTTGGTTATTCTGCAAAAAACAAAATAGCTGGCTAGCCATTTTCAGAAAGGAAAAAAACAAACTGGGCTGGTCATGTGCTAAACATATGAAATAAAAGCCTGGGCTAGATGGACCACGGGTCCCTTGCAACCCAGTTGATACCCTTCTCCGTCCCGAAAAAACAAAATTTCTGCGCGCTCTGCTGGGTCCGTACTGTCATCCTCACCATGTACAGTCATCTCCTTATTCCTCTCGGTTGTTGACCATGTTGACAACACCGGAGGGCGGCACCGCGGTGAGCAAACCAAGGCCGAGGACGATGGTGAGGTCTCGGACGGGAATGAACAGGAGCCGGGGAAGACGCGCAGAGTTTTAGGGTGCGATGTGGCCACGATGCGTGCGCGGCAGTACAGCCAGCCGTGGGAGGCAGGAGCAGGCGGTCCCGCCGGTGCTGGTTTGGCTTTAGCGGCTCGAGGAAGAAGAGACTGAAGTAACGCCACACACGTTGAATGTCGATCCAACGGTCAAGGTTGGCACAATCGTTTGTTGACTAAGCGGACACCAAGTAGCATACTTTTTTATATATAGGAAGAAAACTGTGAGGAAAATGCGTTTGTCTGCCATCCTTCTCACAAGAAACGTTCGCCACATAAGTGACTAGCACCCATGGTTTTCAATCGAGAGGTCTTGGGTTCGAGTCCCAAGAACTCTCAATTTTGTCCTCCTTCCTTCCTCCCAAAAAAGGGAAAGAAAATCAAAGACTTGGGAAGGCGTACAGAACAAGCTAGTGTACCAGTAAAGAGACGTTGCCGAGTTTTAGAAAAAAGAGAGACGTGCTCCTGTAGCTGGTTCAAATCCAAACCTAGACTATGATTATATATGGTGCTATGCTACTCTGCAAGTAATGTAACTTCTCCTCTTCTCTACTTACTCTGCCTAGCATCAGAAGCTCTGGCCGCAGCAACCATGTCCGCTGGATGCAACCAGATATGCGCCAAGTCGCCACCTGTACCATCTCCTGTGGGTCTCATCACACCCCCACCGGCACACGCACCGCAGCCGATTGCTCATCGCAACCCGCTGCCGTTGGTGTGGTGCCACTGCTGCAAATCACGTAGAGTCATCCGTCACGTCTCAACCACAATCCTCAACCCTGGCTGAGTCTTCTACAAATGCCCGGATCATGGGGTAATAATATGTTTAAGTGTTGTTCTGCTGCTTGCAGTTACTGATTTTTTTAATAGTTTGGTTGATGATCTTCCAATATGATTCGTGCAGAAAAGGGAAGGTTTGTGTGATTTGTATTTCTGGGAAGTTGTTAATGTGGGGGAATGCAACTATGCTGAGTATTTGGTTAGCCGAGGAATCCCAATACCAGCAGGTTGGGGTGTTGGACAAGTAACTGAAGGAATGCAAGAAGAGGAAGATGCAGAGCAGAAGGTTAAAGATGAAGTTCCTCTGATCATGGCCAAGCAACAGCTGCTGAACGGCCTTGACAGCAATGAGGAGATGAAAGAGCTTGTGAAGATAATGGGAAAAATCAGTGTGCTCTGTAGGATGATTGTCTCTTTATTTGTAGTGTATGTAGCACTCGTGATGTATTCAGTGGCTATGACATGAGCTCTTTGCTGAAACTAGTAATGAATGAAACCTGTGTAGCAGGCTGGGCGTAGTGTTGTGAACATCTAATGATTTCTATTAACGGAAATCAGGTGGTATTCCCTTTTGCTCATAAATAAATAAATAGCCGAGGCCCTATCGGGTCAGCTATGTTCTCATTCGAAGATGTCGAGCAAACTATGTCATCAAATTCAAGTTTCACAGCCAAATATGAGTACAACTAAACAACAATGTCATCATGTTTTAGTTGTCATACAATCACCAAACACAAATCAGCATATATAACAAGTGATGTTCTCACAGCAAAATACTAAACAACATGTTGATCAGGTTTCAGTTGTCATAGCAAACACAATTTCACCGATTAGATAAAAAATGTCTTCTGACAGGCAAATCGACAAAAGCAATGTAATCATCATCCGCAGCAGCAGCGTCAACATCTTCGCCATGTGTATCAGTCTGAATCGTAATTCCCCACGGTATCATCTTCTTCGTCGTCCTCAACGTCCTCGAATGTTGGCTTCTTCTTGATCAACTCTTGTATGTCCACAGCACGACAGGCAATCTTTTTGCCGGTGTCATTGACGTGATGGTTCTCAAAGATATTAGGAACATCTGTGTTATCTTGTACATCAGGAGCAGTGTAAGCATCATCTTGTTATGCAACTTCATTAAACGAATTCCTTTGTTCAAACCTTTGCAATACTGTCCAGTCATCGCTACGTGCAAATGTGTCTTCCAAGAAAAATATCTGTGTTGCTTGATTTGCCAAAATAAAACGCTCGTTGGTCTGGTACACTGCCTTGACATTGATGGATTTGAAATAATCATCAGCTCTGGGTTTTGCGATCCTGGAAAACAGGTTATACCAACGACAGCACAACAGAACCACACACCGATGATCCTTGAAACTGGAGATATACTGCAACTGAACAATGTCTGTTATGTTAGCATACATTTCAGTTGTCTCTTTGTCATGCATATCCATGCTCATGATGGCACTGTTTCGTGTCTTCCTGCCTTCGTCTCGTTCAAGGGTGTTGTAGCGCACATCTCCAACAACGCGAGATTCATAATGTCTTACCCGAGTATTGTAGCGACCCATTTCTAGTGAGTAAAGGGCATCATCAACTGCCTGCCCATCCTCCCACATCTTCTTAACCTATGGTTAGAAAATAGACAAGCTGATCATCTTATGTACTCAATATATTAAAAAAACTGACAGTGCAATTCAAAAGCTTACATGGTTCTTGAACCATTTCGCAAATCCTGCCGTAACCAGTTCATCAATGTTTCTTAGATTTTGCGGCAGTAACTCATTTTTGTAGATGCTGCACAACATAGTGATCGCATCAAACATCTAAATATATATGAATGTGCTACAAGTTTAGTAGATTAGGATGTATAAGCTGCAGTACTGCACTTACTTGATATAAGGTAGTATCTCAAGATAGTTATTCAACACATACCAAACCATTTTGTCCAAATCTTTAGGTTTGTCCTCTTGTCGACTCTTCCCCGTAACTCAAACAGAATAATCGAAAACATTGAGCCCGGGATTGTCTTCACCCACCTCTTTGCTAAGCTGATCAGCTGTTTCAATGTATTTTGAGCAGAATGTCAACACTTCTGTAGCAATGTAGGCCTCTGCAATGGAACCCTCGGGTCTAGCTCTGTTCCTAACATAGCCCTTGAAAGTGCCTAGCTGCCTTTCAATAGGGTACATCCAGCCATACTGTACTGGACCTCTAAGTAGTGCCTCATCAGGTAGATGAACAGCCAAATGCACCATCACATCAAAGAAGGCTGGAGGATATATGTTCTCAAGGTCGCATAGGATAGTTAGTATCTTGTCTCTAAGATGCTCCAAAGCATCTATCCTGATATTTATACTTCAGAGTTCCCTGAAGAATTATCTGCAACTGCTCTGTATAAGTCAGGGCAGCCCAATCCTCTTAAGGATAATAGGTAAAACCCTTTGAAGTAGGACGTGGGAGTCATGATTTTTCAACCATTGTACCTTGTTTCCATCTGCATTGACTCTCCTTTCAGGGATGGAAGCAAATCCATGTGGGAATCTCACACGTGACAGGACCTCGCAGAATTCTTTTCTTTTAACCTTGTCCAAGACATACACAGCTGGTGCCATATCCCGTGGTTTACCTTCATCTTGCACCTGCAAATCCTTTCTGATACCCAGTTGTGTCAAATCAATCATAGATTTTAAGGTATCTTTCGTCTTGCCTTCAATATTAAGAAGTGTGCCGATAATGCTGTCACATATATTTTTCTCGATGTGCATCACATCAAGATTATGCCGCAGATCCAAATCTTTCCAATACTCCAAGCCCACAAAGTGGACCTGCGGGTAAACAATAATCTCTCTTCTGCCCTGCCACGCTTCCTTTTCCCGCTACCATTACCAGGATGGTTTCCTGGTGTAATATGCCTGACCTTCTTTAATTCCACTTGCAACTCATCGGCGGTGAGCCTCTTTGGCGCATCACGGTTTTCATGCTTTGCATTGAACACATGTCTTTGGTATTTTCTAGGATGCGGCTTGGCCTTGGCAAGGAAACGTTCGTGTCCAATGTAACAGATCTTGCTAAGTATTGCGTATGACAGCGGATTCCTGTCACAGCGAACACATGCATTGTAACCATGTGTCGTTAGCCCTGACATAGTGCCCATAGCCGGATAATCATGGATGCACCAAATTATAACAGCACGCCGAAAGAAATCAGCTGGTGGGTTGCTATATAGGTCTCGAGTGAGAACACTCCTCCATAGCTGTTGAAATTCCTCCACAAGAGGCTCCATGAACAAATCAAAATCCTTTCCAAGACTTTTTGGACCTGGGATGAGCAAGGCCATCATGTAGTTTGATTCTTTGGTGCAGACATTTGGAGGCATGTTATAAGGGATAACAAGCACTGGCCACATGCTATATGTGGCGCTCTAGTGGCCAAATGGGTTAAATCCATCTGAAGCTAAGCCTGGTCTAATGTTTCTCGGGTCAGCAGAAAACTTTTTGTGTTTATCATTGAAGCTTTTCCACTCACTACCATGAGATGGATGGCTCATTACATTCTAATCTCTATACTCCTGGTTCCTAGAATGCGACAGTACATCCTCTCTTGTTTCAGTAGCATGAAACAATCTCTGCAATCTTGGTGTAATTGGAAAATGTCTCAGAACATTATGAGGAATCCTCTTCACAGCATCGCCATCTTTCCATCTTGATGTTCTGCATTTCAAGCATTCACTTAAGTTGGCATAATCCTTCCGGAACAGAACACAATTATTCTAACAAACATGGATCATATCATATCCAATTCCAACTACATGAAGGAAATTCTTCATTTTACTGTAGGTGTGTGGCAGCTCAGACGCATCTGGGAAAGATTTGCGGAAAGCAGCCAATATCGCATCGAATGATTTGTTGGTCATCCGCTTAGATGTCTTCACCTGAAAAAGGTGACCATAGATGAGAATACTGACAACTTATTTCCTGGGGTGACAGCCACGTTGCATTGTTCCAACATGCGGGACCACCGTTTTTCTTCTGCAGGTGAAAGTTCATGGAATGCACGAGCATTTCGTAGCATTGTTTCAATGTTGGTCAAACTCAGGGGCTCCGCCACCACCACCTCCTCCTCCTCTTCCACCTGAGCATCAGGCAGATCAAGATGGTGATCTGCTGCTTCCATGTAGTCAATAACATTGACGTTGATAGTTTCACCATGATGAACCCACCTAGTATATGTGACCGACATCCCATACAAGTGTAGATGATTTCGGACAGTTGATTGGGGTCTTGTAACTGAATTCATACAACTGCTACACGGGCAAAGTACATCTGATTTCGGACCACCGTACTCAGCTCTGATAAAGTTCATGAAGTTTTCAACCCCCTTGACATATGGAGCGGAGAATCTTTGAGCAGAAGTTATCCAAGTCATGTCCATCTGTTAGACATACAAATTAGTTCTTCTACTAGATATTATAGGAAAAAGATATATGCTTTTTTATGAAGTCCAAAAAATACCTAGGTCGATGTCTAAAGCTATGGCAAGATATTTGGATGAGCAAATCTAAGTAACAAGATATATGTCAAGCTAATTCAGCAAACAGATTTGAGTGCTAAATTATGGCAGGCTGTTTCAGCAGTCAATGAGGCCGAGCACACAGCCATCAAACTATCGAAGGCCATCGCAACAACAAAGATCGAGTATAAAACGGTGTAGAGCTATTTCACCTAACGGATTGGCTACTAGACCAGGGCAATCTACGTCACAATAAATATGTGGCAGGATATTTTAGCAACTAATCGGCCTTGGCATGCCATCTCAGCTAAGCAGATTGAGTGCAGAACAGGGCAAGGAAGCTTCTTAAGCAGAGCATATTGACAGTAAACTACTTCGGCAAACAGTGAGATTAACAGTGTCTATCAGCTAACATTCAGTGCTACACCGACATGAACGGGGCCTCACTCTAGAATGCGCGTACCATGGGAGAAGCTGACTGCTGTGCGTCTCCACATGAACGTCGCCAGCGGTGGCGGCGCTAACCGTCGGGCGCCTCCACAAGAACGTAGCCAGAGGTGGTGGCGCGGCTAGAGGACGACAGTCTACGAGAGCATATCGTGGGAGCGAGAGGATCGCCGTGCGTCCCCTTGACGAACTGCGGCGCCGATGTATCCGTGCAGCAGGGAGGGAGGCTTTGGCGGAGCGAATGGAGTGGAGGGGGAAGGGGGGAGGGGGTTTGGGGAATATTATTGGCTAGTTGGCCGAAGGGCGGTTGAATCGGATTTGGGGGGAATTTTTGTGTGTGGGGGGAGGATTTTCGCGCGGTGTGCGGGGGGAGTTTGGCGCATGGTCGGTTTCTCCAAGTGCAGTCCCACGTGTCAGTGAAGAGGCAAGCCGAAGCGCGTTTCGTTTGCGTGAGCCATGTACAGGACTGAACGTGTGTGGGGTGCAATGCGACCGCGACAGGAGTGTTGTGAGTGTACTGCCTTTTTTCCTTTTAAACTAGGTGCTTCGCCCCCTAAAAAAATTGTTGCTTCACGCGATCCATCGATACTACTTACTAGTAATCCGGTAATGCCGACTAAAACGGCGCGGCCGCGTCTTTTCCCGCGAGATAAGCTGGGAGGTTGGCTTAGTTGGGTTTTTTAGGATGAGTAATGCTACACCTATGTAATCCTAGTTACGTAATTAACGTATTGTGAAACATGTGAGCTGTTGATTGTAGATTGGGGGGAGGGAAGGGCCCACCACCATGAAATCAGGGGAGGAGAGAGAGAGGCAATTTACGTTAACCCTTTCGTAGGTTCCCGTAGATGTAGAAAGATGTGAAATGCGTGAATGTGTAGTGGACGTACTATTGGAGTGCCTAAGATAAACTGTGTATGTATAGACCCTATGTGTTTATTTTACTTCGCATGTTAGATTTGTCTCGGTTCAATAAAAAGCAGAGTTGGTGATGATGGTGTGCCTGTCATCCTGCAATATAGGCCGTTCGATCTATATCTAACGGATAGGAAGGAAACTATGACAATTTACCCGCACTCCTCTCCACATTTGCAGATACGGCTTTCCCTCGTTCATCCTTTTCTCCCACAAGATGTTGATCTTCCGTGCAACGCACGGGCATCTTGCTAGTACTCCTACAATATGTATATTATTGTGAAAGTTCATATACACTGGCCGAGATTAATGCAAACACGGCAGATTTTCATTACATTTCGAACTTTTATAGGACAAAAAAATAAAAGAAACCCGACGCTAAACCTATTCTACGGCGGCGACCGACGTCCTCCATCCGCAATCTCTATGTACTGGGGCGGGGTTCAAGACCCGTGAAGTGAAGGTGCGGTCTCCGGCGAGGAAGAGTAGAACACGGGATATGGACCGGCCAGTTGGCACACCATGCCCTGCCGCCTCCCATGCCCTACTCATCCTCGAAGGAGTCCCCGACCTCGGCGGTGCCGAACGTTGGACGGCAGCAAGTAGGATGCATGGCTGACGGCGCTCCCATCATCGGCCGCCAGCGTGGCCACCGCTTGTGCGGTCGCGTCCGCGTCCAACTACGCCGCTATTGCGTCGCGAGAGGCGACTTGAGTGAGGGCGGCGACCTCGAGCTTCATCCCCGTAGACAAGCTTCCCCGCAGAGTGTTCGCACTTGTGGTCATGGCGGATGTGGTGCCAGGTAGGAGGATGATGCGCTATGGTGTGGAGGTTAGCTGGGCGTTGCCGCTTTAAGTAGCGCATTCCGGTGAGGCCAAGCGTCCGGGTGCATCATTAAGTCATCGGAGTTTGTTCCTCGGGCACCAAGCCTCTTAACGACGACATAAGAACAGACGGCATGAATGCGGGCAGCTGGCGCCGGCTGGGAACGCACAGCGCGATGGCACGAGGGACTAGGGTTTTGGTGTGCCAGGGTAGTCAGCTGCGGTCGCGGCAACGTTGGAGATGCCCTTTGCTCACATGCGATCCCCGCATGTCATTGAAAAAGCGAGACAACCTGGCATGGTCTCAGGTCCTGAGGATGCAGTTGGCCGTGCTACACCACTCCGCGGACGCGTCGCGGCGCCCCGTGCATCCTCGACGAGCCGGGTGTTGGGGTGTGTTTGGATTGCGGCCAAACTGCTCCTTACCAAAATTTTGGTCATGACCCAAAGATTGGTCTTTGTTTGGATGGTTGCCATTTTTTTGGCGTGCCAATGAACTCTAGCCAACTCTAGTTCATTTTTCTTGCCAATGTCGGCCAAATCATGGGCAACCAATACCTCAACCAAAATTTTGGCTACCCAATGCTTTGATGGGGCAACCTTGGGCACAAACCAAACATATTTTTGGTCGTGCCACAGCACTAACGCCACCCTCGGCACACTGAAACCGACCGTGTCTAGCGACGATATGAGCGTGTCGCTCACCGCGGTCGCCGTGTCCAGGGGCGCTGCTGGAGCTGTGCCCCGTTGTTGGCCCCAACGACCCACATGAACGGTTGTCGGTGGCGAGGAGGTCGTGGGCCAGCTCCTCCATTGGACTAGTCTGCGCTACATTGTCCCGACGGGTGTGCCCCACATGTCAGTTTCCCTGTTTTCCCGACCATATTCGAGCGTCAGTACTTCGCTTTGCGCATTAGGCCTTTCACTATGTAGGCCAAGTGAGAAAACTTATTGTTTATTTGAGCCGTTCAAGTATAATCATGTGGCGTTTGCTTATTTCTCATTCCTCTCCAATCCTCTTCTCCATCGATCATGTCGCCCTCCAGTCGAGTCCATCCTCCCACATGCCTCATTTGAACATTCCGCTGAGTATCATTCGCATGTACCCACCCTAGTCCTCTTTCAATCGATCTCCGGACCCCGAGATGAAATAGAGAGAGAACGAGTGGGGGCACGTGATACCTAAGGCGGATTCAAAATTTTGAACTGGTGATCATAGCATCCGCAAATCATATATAAAGGGTATTCAATGTTCGTTTCATTTTTGAACGTACAATATACTCCCTTCTATCCTTTCTAGTTTACATATAAGTTTTATGTGTAGTCAAAGTATCTCTACTTTGATCAAAAAGGTATCAACATTCAACAACAACACGCCCAATCAATATTGTTTGATTCGTACGTACTCCTAGATTTGTACTCGAGATGGTTTCCAATTTGTTTTCAACCACGTGAATGTGCTTGTTCTCGCGCATGCTCTTCCTACTAGGATTTCGCCACGTATAGCCAGTCCAATAGTAACTTTTTTAAGCTCCCTGTCCAATAGTACACATGGAGTACTGACGACATCTGTACTCCCTCCTTCCATTTATATAGGGCCTATGTGGAGGAGAGATATGTGAAAAAGTAAGGGGAGTGAGCTCTCATGCAAGAGCCTTAGCTATATACGCATTCCTAGTTAAATACTAGTACAATAAATATGAAGAAAGAGATAGAGAGGAGATGGAAAAGGTACTAATACAATAGCCAACCTTATACTCCCTCCTTTCCGGTTTATAGGGCTTATCTCAAAATTTTAGTTTCTCCATTTTATAAGGCTCAATTTGGTTGTTCCCCATCACATGTTTAGATTCCAAGCTGCATTAAATCATTGCATGCAAGGATTAAGAGAAAATTGACCAATGCATGTAATTTATGCATGCATGCATTGCAATTAATGCATTTGGTAAACATACTTTTTTGAGGAAAACACAACATTAATTGGGTGCTTTTGGAAACTACATAAAATATTCCACCACTCACCATCTATCTTGGTTGGTGAGATTTTTGAATTGAGCCTTATAAACCGGAAAGGAGGGAGTATATTTTTTTGCGGGAAATAGCCAACCTTATAGCCCACACTACCGTATGAGTGCATATAATAGTTGATGGCTATAGATGACATGGCAGTCCCTCATAGCCATCGACTGGCTATATTATTAACCATGCTTTAATGCGTTTTTAAAACCGCATTTGACTATTGACAAGATTAATAGTACATGAGATGTATAATGTGAAAATTATATCATTGGAAACTCCTTTCACATACGAATTTGACTGTATGCTTTGTGTAAGTTGCATGTCATATATTATTACTCTAACATTTGGTCAAAGTTAGCCTCAAAAAACGCATTATGCCCTGTATAGTAAATGGAAGGAGGGAGTAGTAGTGGAAGTGGATCCTCTGACGTAGGTATCCCTGCCTTACCCTCCCTTTCGGTCACTTACTGGCGGACCCCATGCTTGCTAGGCCCCACATGTCAGTTACTCAATGGGTTCGGCCATGTTAGGGGATCCTCATCTGTAGTATACTCCCTCTGTTTTTATTTACTCCGCATAAAATAGAGGGAGTGGTAGTATAATAAATGACGCGGGCGGGGGAGGGGAGGGACGTCGGTTTGCTCTCAACTGCAATCCCACAAGCGAGCGAAAACGCAAGACAAAGCGTGTTCCATTCAGTGAGCGACGTGGAGGGTCCAGCGTGCCGGGCTGCAACGCGAACATGACAAGAGCGATGTACAGTCAAAACCGATTGACCGGTCATCACCGAAACCACTATTCACACCAGAACCTTCGCTGCTCGGCCTACACCAGCCACTACCCTAAAACCACACCTAATCTCTAGCCCATTCCCCCACCTTTCGATCCCCTAGCCGCATCAAGCATCCCCTAGTTCGTCGGAAAGCCATGGTGCGCCGCAAGATCATTTACTACAAGAAGCTGATGCCAGAGCGCCACGCAAAAATCGGGGCGGCGGTCGGCACCACAGACCTCCGTTCCCAAGCTCGCTTTGCGGCGGGCCAATACCCGAGTTCTCTGGAGCCATCCTACAAGGAGGAGGAAGCCGATCCAATGTTCATGGCGGAGGTCGCGGCGCAGAAGCCCCCGATGGGTATGAGACGATGGACGTCGACTTGGTGCCAACGTCTGAGTCCCCCATGGTGCAGGCGGACCAGCGGTTCAACATGGCGATACTAAAGGAGGACCGGGAGGCAGAGGCTCAACTTGACATGGAGCGCGCGCATGCCGCTGCCATCGAGGCTCTCCTGCAGGCGGAACCGGATGTCGTGGATGTGAACCGGGCGGCGGAGGCTCAACTTGAGGCGGAGCGCACGGATGCCGCTGCCATCGAGGCCCTCTTGCACGCAGAACCGGACGTCTTGGACTTGAACCGGGCGGTAGAGGCTCGACTCGACGCAGAGCGCGCGGATGCCGCTCTCATTGATGCCCTCCTGCAGGCGGAACCGGACGTCCTGGACTTGAACCGGGCGGCGGAGGCTCGACTCGACACGGAGCGCGTGGATGCCGCTGCCATCAAGGCCCTCCTGCAGGCGGAACCGGACGTCCTCGACTTGAACCAGGCTGTGCTCTTGTCCTTGCAAAGCACCCGCATGCTCTTCTTGAATGAGTAGCTAGAGGCCGAGGACAACCACGGTGCGGAGACACACGTCGGCAACTACGGCTGGTTCGCGCCGGCAGCCAAAGACAACGAGGCCGTCTCTTTCCGCGAGCAGTGATAGTTTTTCTTTATGTTGTTGTTTTTATGGATCTTTTGCTGCGTAAAAACATATATTTTTATGAAAGTCGCCTGACTTGGGTCAGTCTACCATTTCAGGCAGTTAGATGAATATCCTACGTCTCCTAACCCTTCTTTCCTTCTTTCTCACCTCTTCTTCTTCCCCAACAGACCACCGCACGGGTCGTACGGATACTCCCCAACATGCGGTTGGATAAACATACTCTATGAACGAAAATTATGTGTCAGCGATAGGATGGCTGAGTTTGGTTTGTTCACATGCGATAGCACGTGTCAGTGAGGGTGCGTTCCCTTGGTTGGGTTTGCGGCGTGCAGGAGCGACTGTGTGAGGGTGCGGCACGACCGCGGCGTGCAAGAGCGACCGTGTGAGGGTGCGGTGCGACCGCGACAGCTGTGTGCAAGTGTACCTCCTTCTCATTTTGAAAACTTTAGGCAAGCTTGGCAAAAATGTGTGGTGAAGTTTGGCAATGCAAGGCCTAGACCCAAACAGGATAAGTACGTACGTACTAGGAGTACTAGTGTTAAAAAAGAAAGGCGGGGTTTTCCTTCGCGGGATTTAATCGATACAAATCCTTGTTTCACGTGTCAATTAATGCGTATTGTTTTCTCCAAAGACCAAAGAGCTAATCATATCACTCCTCATCGCTTGATTAATGCAGCGCCATGCGAACCAACCTTCTCACTTCCGCATGAATGCAGGGGATATTAATGTCCTTGGTTGCTAGTAGTGGCAAACCTTCATCAATTTTGCCTCGATTAGTGTTAGTGGCCCTTTGCAAATTGTAATTTTGATATACTATCCTTGTGTACAAAAAAATGGAGGTAGTAACTATATTTGACTTCCTTCCCCACTGCGGTGACATCGACGATATCTTTTTTGTTGTGGTTTGGCGAAGTGCGTTCGACGGAGAACACCATTGAGGGAGACCACGGTAAGTCGTTCGCAAGTGCCGCCAGCAAGCCGAGAGAACTGCCTTATTTGCATCCAGGAAGTCCGTTGAACCAAAGGACTAGTACTACTAGGAGTAAACAATAGCATCGTCTGTCTAGCTTAGTGCGGTGAGATGGTTTCTCGAAGAAGACGATGGAGAAGCGGAGTCAGCGAAGAGTGAAATGATGGTTCCTTCGTCCGTGCTTTTGTGATTTGACACCTCACTGCTTTGTGATTTGTGATAGAAGGGACAGGGGAGTAGACTCTGTGCTCTATACTGTACTACATGCGTCCAAGCATGGGAGAAAGAGGAGAGACGTTGCATTTTTCTATTCCTTCAATCAATCAATCAGGGAGTTTCGGTTCCATATTTTTGGCTTTGGCAACACCGTCCACAATGGTTCCCACGATGCCAAAAGCTATTTTAACATTTGGCTACACATTGTGGATACCCTTAACCATACCACTTGGTTTTGCTCCTGTGTGCTATCTATAAAAAATCTCAATATTGATCTAAACAATTATAGAATCAAGATTAGTAAAAAGTAGGTGATTTTGCCACGCGGATGGCGGGGGAGGATTCTTATTTTCAGAGGACGTTGTCCTAGTGGTTTGCTAACATGCGGTACCACGTGTCAGTGCTTTACCAAGCCGATCCGCGTCCCACATGAGGCAGAACAACGGCAGAAGCAACACGTGGTTAAGTTGAAGAAGATGAGGGATACGCGGATTCAGCAACGAGTGAAATGATGGTTGCTTCGTCCCTCAAACTTCTTTTTTTAGCATTATTACTTCGTCCGTCCAACTTAACTGCGGGAATGGTGCAGCTTTGTGATTTGACGCCTCATTGCTCATTACTATGCCGGCGCCAAGACTGGGGTCCTTCACCCCGGCTGCTCTACATTGTATTCCGGTATGGCACGTGGACCCAGTAGCTTGATGTCCCACATGTCGGCGAAAGGGACTAGAAGATTTATGAAAGCGAGCGCTCCACTCTTACAATGGAGGAGTACACGACACGACGGCCCAGTGAACTATCACTTGTACTATATAGTACAATAGTTTTGCTGTTTCGCACAATCCATCGATACAAACCCAATTAAACAGGAAAGGGTTGGATTTTTCCGGCGCGGTAGATGATACTGGACATACATTTCAAAGGCAATTTTAATGTATGCAAACTGAATAATTATAAGTAACAATATGATATCTAGTAAAACTAAAATCACATATGATTTATTGTGTTAGAGTGTAGTAGTAGTGCTGTATTGCATAGTTGTTAGATGTAACAAGCCAGAACATGTAGAGATGTAGTTTTGGAGGGCCTACAGAGAGAAAAGCGTAATACGGTCACCGAACTTCAGAATGAGCTGATTATGGTCACTATATACGTTTTGCGGTGATTATACAGTCACTTGCTCACGGTTCATCATCCGATTGCACTCTGTTGACCGGCCAAATAGTCCGCGTGGCGCCATGTTGACTAGTTAAATTGACCATGTTCCTTGTGGGTCCCACCTTTTAGTTCGCATAGGGAAAAGGTCAGATAAACAAAAATTTACGCAGGCGCGACAAGACTCCAACCCGTGTGCGGGAATCACCTGGTTGTGTATGTGTCTGTCAGGGCCTGATGTGTGTGCATGCACGTGTAGGTTGAGCAATTGAGCGTGAGAGTGCGTGTTGGTCGTGTGGTGTGCTGGTGTGTGCATGCATGCGTGCGTGTGAGTGTTGCGTGCGTGCGTGGATGCATGTGTATGTGTGAGTGTTGCGTGCGTGCGTGGGTGCATGTGTTTGTGTGAGTGTTGCGTGGACGCAGTTCGTGTGCATGCGTGCGTGTGTGTATAATCACGACACCAGCTCCTGTGTGTTAAAACAGAAGGCTCAGCATACCAATACAAGGCCACCTTGTCCGCTGTGCCCGCGCTCATGACTTCGAACCACCGTCCAAATATTTTTTGTCGTTTGTTTTCATTCTTACTAGCAAGATGCCCGTGCATTGCACGTAACATCAAGATGCATTTGTATGACTAGTTTATCTTGTGAGAGAAAACGATAAATGAGGGAAGGCCTTATTTGCAAATGTGGAGAGGTGTGTGGGTACCTTTTTGCAAAATTGTCATAGTTCCTTTCCTATCCGTCAGATATAAATTGGACGGCCTATATTGCAGGATGGCAGGCACACCATCATCACCAACTCTGTTTTTTATAAGAGTGTATTTTATAAGAGTGTAGATGTAGAGTATATACAAGTCGACAGGTGGGCATGATGGTAGTGAGATAATGTGATGCAACACTAGAGGTGCCACGTGGAGCGTTTAACTGGTCAACTAGTCATGTCATGAGCAAATACAGAGTTGTACGGTGAGCCCGTGACTGTATAATAACCACTAAACATAAATGGTGACCGTAATGAGTGGATTCTGAAGTCCAATGTACGTATTGTGCTTTCGCTTCAAATACAATGATCGTCATTGAATATATCGCGAGAGAAAGATGAAACATGCGTGAATTTTCTGGGGGCTTACTTTTAGAGGACCTAGAGATAGTTTTGTGTGCATACGTGAAAGGGGCGTACAGGGGGGTATGCGATGGAGAGAGAGATGCTCTTCGTTTCTCTTTATTATGACTAACTTTGTATATAGTATAAAAATATACAAATTCACAGTGCGGAATAAATATCACTATGGGCACCATGCAATGCAAATTAGCGTTTGTACTCCTCCATATAACTTTGTAATGTTGTATATATGTAGAAACTCTAAAATAATTTTTTGGCCACAGTTTATTCAAAAGGAATGTTGTATGCGAAATAAACGCGAAGAGAGGGCTTTTTAGATCAATGGGGTACGTGATATAACATGTGTGAATGTGTACTTGATGCATTTGGCGGGGCCTAGAGAGGTATGTGTGTGTATTACGTATTCGAGAGAGGCATGGATAGAGGCGCCGAGATAGCACGAGAAATGAGAGTTGTCTAGAGAGAGAGAGAGACGAATATGACGTCACAATGAGAGATTCCATTCCCTTGAGTGTGTATATGCAAGGGGGAGGGAATAGAGGCACCAGGAGAATTTTTTGTGTGTGTGTGGTGTTTCTGTTGGTATGTGTGGGTGTGAGAAGATAATGAGACGTGGTTATCAAATGAATCGTAATCACAATTGAAATCGTTGAGAAAGAGATATGAGTTAGTATATGTTCTAAAGTGGCAAATAGCATAAGGGGAAGGTCCCATTAGGACCTAGTAAATTTTGAATTGATTTCTAATCTATTGTATTCTTTTTCAAGAATGCCGCCACTCGGATTCGAACCGAGATGCTTGAGCACTGCTTCCTAAGAGCAGCGTGTCTACAGGTCCGGTGGGTCGAGGTGAGGCCCTTCGTTCGGTTCTGTCCTGCACCACATTGGTTGGCCCGTCACGCATTTAGGAAGACCCATGGATGACTAGTCGTACAAGACAAAGATAGCAGAATTGTGAAGGACTCTATGTCCACTGACAAAGCCGGCTAGGATTTGTAATCCTAGGTTCTCAGACTAAGGTAATCCCTTTATCTCTGATATTACTATTCATCCAACCTAACTTTAAGGGGCATCCTACAGAATGCTCTGCTAGAATCATACTCGTCGATTAGGAAGAGAGGTGTGAGACAATGCGTGAGAGACATGCCTAAAGATAATGTGCGTACATGAGACACGTAGGCAGGTCCATGTATATAAAAAGGGTCGATGGGGATTGTGCGTGTGTATGTTTGCGAGAGGAAGAGTGCTTGTGATAAAGTTTAGTGAAAACAGCTGTAAATGGTTACGAGAGGGAGGGAGGGTTATATCTAGAGCATGTGTGCGAGAAATACACCACGGGAGAGAGTGTGTGAGCATGTGTGAGAGACCACCGATGGAGAGTGAAACTACACGTAAAAGACTGCTGTACACATTGATTAAATATATAAATTGTATCCAAATATTAGGATGGGATCATGATATTTGCAATTCGCGTAAGGAGCGGTCATTGATCCATCAGACATCTAGATTCTATCGAATTTGAGCATGTCTATGTTATTATTCGACACAATTGATCCACATAGTTAGTATTTTCAACTCCAGACAATGCATCGCTTTAGCAATTGAATATAAACGTGAGTATAGTTCATGTTGTGTGTGTAAAGCACATTATACATACGAAAGTTACAGAATGAACATTATAAATAGCTACCTATGAACTAGCATACATTTGAATTCAACTTAAGGTGGTTTAAAAAATCGAATTCAACATGAAGTCCATTCAATTATTTGAATTTGATATAATGGCATTTGTAAACCATACCTAAATTATGGGGGCACCAATCTTTGCTCTGATTTTGTACATAATAGCATATTTAGTCGTGTACAAAATAGATTCAAATTTAGCTCCTCCATTCCAAAATAATCGTAGTTATAGGATTTTCAAGTGTCAAAATTTCAAAAAGAAGCGGATAATTTAATGAGGTTTTCAAACATACAAGGTCAAATATAACGTTGTCTATTTAGGTCAATCCACATAGCTCAAGAGTACGCTAAACGTGAATGCTTGTGTTTCAAAATTTTGAACGAAGCGCCAAAAGAGCCTCTACTCGCCCGAAACCGCGTGAGACCGATGTTTGGTAGTACAAGGAAATTACTTTTCTAATAACTTCGACCCGTGAAACCTACCGGCCCGACGTCCAAAGGTCTAAAACGGGGTAGGTTTGTAGCTCCATCTAGACGCCACGCAACCGTCTCCAAAAACATTCATACACAATGGCCGCCTAAGCACACATGCGCGCGGCCGAAATCGCTCCCGCCCACTATTTGGGACACCTGGGATTACCATCCTACCCCGACCCGCAGTAGGTCCGAAATTTAAGAGGGGGGCAAAGTTTGTACTTTCCCCAAATTTCAAACAAGCGCGTCCCATCTTCTGTTAAAAAAAGCCAAAAACAAGCGCGTCCCAGACCGAAACATGGTTCCCCTCACCCGTCCGATTCCCCATTCGTACTCCGTGGGTACCAAAACTACCTCTCCACCAGCCGCGAAACCCCGGCGTCCTCCGTCCGCCACCCCATCCCACCCATCAACCGCCGCCCTCCTCCATCACGCCGGAGCCGATACCCCGACGTCGTCGTCCATCGCAACCTCAACCACAACGCCCTCCACGGCTAGTAGTTGAAGCCGAGGCCGAGCCATCCGTACTCGAGCCAGTTCAACCACGCTGTCCTGCGCCTCACCGCTACTGCTCCAACTTTGCCACCCTCCACCGCACCGGAGCTGTTACTGCTACACCGTCCTTTGTCGCCTCGGATCTGCTTCCCCTCCGCTGACATACGGCCACGGCAACACAGAAAACAATTTGGCCATGGGTTCGTCCAAGCTTGCACCCTCCAAAACATTGGTTTCCCCGGTAAAAAGAAGATCGGCGTGACATGTGGAGGTGACCACACCGGCAACCAAAAATGGTACTCCTCTTCCCTTATTCGTGCAAATCTTACGTCTCTGCTTGTATGGTATTCATCCCGCAGAAGACACTAGTTGACCGCTTCTTCTTGATACTAGATGTTCCTAGTAACTCGCGATGCACAAGGTTTCTACTCATATACTATTTCACCTTAGCTAGAGGTCCCTCGCCCCCCTGAATTTCAATTTCTGGCCAATTGATTCCCAATTAACGGAAGCATTCCACGATGTAACAGGCGCTAGTACGCCTATTACACGGGGGAAGCAGCGCCTTCACTACAAAAAAATACACTTCCGTGATGATACGTGTTTGTCACAGTAGGTTGTGTTTTCTGTCATGCATGTACATCCATGACGATTTTATGACAGAATCAAGATAGTCATACATTTGCTGTTGTAGAAGTGCTCCATGACATTACCAAAACTATCATCAGGGAAGTGTCCACTTCCATGACGATAAATCGCGCGTCACGGAAGTTCTTTCGTCAAGGGTGACCGACATGTGGCATCCACCGTAACGGAACTCCGTTAAGCTATCGGGTCGGATTTTGGATCTGATAACCCGTTAACAGCCACGACCAATGCCGATTTTCCACGTGTCTCATTGGCTGATGGATCCACGCGTTAGCTCCGCTTTGGCACAGGTGTCACTCATCCAACGGTCGAGATGGGCCTATGATATGTTGACATGTGGACCGGCCCAAAAGTGGCCCCCAAAGTTTAAATGGGCCGGCCCAACCGAAGGCCCATAAGATTTAGCAGACCATAATGGACCGGCCCAGCTAAAGGCCCACAAAATTTAGCGGACCATAATGGGCCGGCCCAGCTAAAGGCCCATACGATTTTGCAGACCATAATGGGCCGGCCCAGCTAAAGGCCCAACATTCTCTGTCAAATCGGCCCGTCAACGGCCTGTCCTAAACTTGTCACCAACGCGGCCCATGGTCACTTCTGGCCCATTAACAGTCCGCTAAGTAATTGGGCCAAATTACGGCCCGGTGTATTTCTGGCCTGTGAAAGGTCCGGCTTCATTTGGGCCCATTTACAGGCCATCAAAACTTTCAGCCCATACACGACCGTGAAGGATTTGGGTCATATTCGGCCATGTCTGACATTCGGCCTGTTAGAAGCCCACTATATATTTGGGCCACTTTCGGCCTGTTGTCATTTTCGGCCTGTTAACGCCGGACGTAAACCATGGGCCATATGTGGCCCAACGTCATATCGGGCCCATTAATGGCCCATATAAAAATGACGATAATCTAGCCCGACCGAAGTTCCGGCCTATTAAAGGCATGTGTATTAGGTCGGCGCATTTACGGCCCGTCCGAATTTCGGCCTGTCAAAGAACCGCATCATAAATGGGCCACCATTTGGGCCTGCTAAGTCCAGTGGTTATTTGGCACAATTAGGGCCCAATCTCACTTTCGGTCTATTAAAGGCCCATGTTTTTTATGGGCTCGAGATATTTACACCTGTAAACGGCCTATTTTTACTGAGGGCTCAAATTATGTTTAGGCCAGTTAAAGGCCCACTATGGGCACAGGCCTACCAGAAAAATATGAAAGCTTATGCTGATTTAGGCCTAGATATTTTTAGTGGGCTACATGCCAATTTCGGCCCATAATCGTTTTTAGCCCAATTGGAATGGGCTCGACGAATGTTGGCATGTTGGGCTCCTACGAAGCTTTCGGCAGAATACATTACTAAGATAAACTTACACTATACAAAAATAGCATCGCAATTACTGCAGCCTATGGCAGCATCATAAATGTTGTATCACAACAAAATAAATTCCAACCATACAACAAAAGGCTATTGGCATAAAGTTTATAGTCCTTGTAGATAAAAGCACCATTAGATGTATAGAAGCACATATCATTTGACCTGAGTGCTAATGTTTCAGGCTGTAGAATCTGATGGAGCAGCACAATCTCCACCTTTTTTCCGCCATTGCTCTTGAACAACGAAGCCAATGTCTGATAGTCTGGTTTCAAAACCATTCATATCTTGACGACATTTCTATACCACTATTCTTGTTTCTGAAACAACGTCCATTAGGGATTGGACTTGTGTCTGGAGCACAGATATATCACTGTATCTAGCAGGAAGATTTTGTTCAGTAGGCGATTTGGACGAGATTACCTTGACAACCAACCCAGAATTACGCACGAAGGTGCTTTTTGCACTGTTATGACGCACTGTAGCAAGAGGTGACATTGTGCCTGTGGTAGCCTCGTCACCTTCAGGTGGTTGTGGCTGTTCAATCATTTGTTCCATAGCTTCCTGAAAGTTTGAACTTGTAGATTAGTGTACCAGATAAGTTACTAATGAGACAAAAACAAACGAAGTAGGTTAAACGTTTATACATAACTTATTTTGGTGAACTACTGTAATACACTAGTATGTGTTGTAGTGCCAACTACATAATAAAATCATTTTCGGAACATATATCCATGTAGCATGCCTACTGTATTGTCTATTTCCTCACATTCGTTGACATCTAAGGATAAAGAGACATGGTTTAAAGTAGGATGAACATAGTATGACATCATTCATATTATGGGCAAACAGATATAAAACAAACAGCCTATTTTATCATTGTGTGCGCATGTGAACATAACAACTAGATTACAGATCAAGACCAAAAGAGTATCCTTCATCTCTTTTAAACCATGTAAGGTGAAATGGTACGTTAAGACAACTGTGTATAAAAGTGAATAGAGTAACTGACATTGGCTGCAAACCAAGTAGTTAAATGAACACATCATAGTACCAATCAGTTCAAGGCACGAGGAGTAAGGACTTACAACAGCGGCTTGAACTGGTGTGCTCATGCCCTTCATCTTGCTGGTGTGGTAATCCTTGAAGATTTGCACTGCATTCGGTTCAGGTTCTTTTTGGTCCGCACGGGCTTTCCTCTGTATTTGGAACAATTCAATATAGATACGATAATATGGCACAAAAAAAGAAGGAAGTAGCAGCTATTTACAAGAGCCTCGCAGTGTGCAATATAGCTACGAGATCCTGTTGTCTTTGGAATTCCACTTTAGAACGGTTGGTTTTGTTCTTCAAACAGTTAACCTAGAAGAAGATACACTTGTAAGGCACATACATAAATACAAGTTCAATATATGGTCTGATCAAATACATATAGCCTACCTGATACTTTGGATCAGACCAATGTTTAACGAGGGTTGTCCTGTCTTCATCTATAATATATTCCACTGGAGATGTTTGGGCGATTTCATTGTTAGCCTTGCCTTCAAAGTGAGATTTTCTAAGGTGGTACCGATACTGTTGCAGAGCAGACTGAAAAACATGAGTGCATGCTTGTTTAGTTGCATCATCTTTCGGACCCAACTTGAACCTCATCTGTTGAAAAAAGAATGTGAGTCTTATTAGGAGGAAGCTAGAAAGTATGGGACAGAGCAAGACAATATTACTAATTGCGATGAATAACATTACTTATGGATAAATGGTCAAGGAATGTGGTAAACTAGGTATTGTCTTTCTCATTCCTGTACTGGATCCACGTTGGGAGGATACGTGCATGACACCTAACTGCAACAACTGCCTTTGATACTAACTTGGCTGACTCTGTAGCATCACGTGGCCTTTTTAAACCTGCCTCAAAATGGATCTCCATTCTTCCTCCTTTAGATTTTGTTAATCTGTCAAGCATTATCCCTGATGTCTGTTTCGGTTTGCGCCGTGGTGCTAGTTCAACGGCGAATATGGAAAGTGTTAGTGTACATCAAACTGTGAGAGTACATATAAAGGAGCATGCAACTGCAACTTGACTCGATCAGGTACCGTCTTGGTGTTGATGCTCATGAGGTTCATCTAATCTTGCCAAGTCCTGTTGTGTCAGCAGTGCTTCGGAAGTAGTGTTAGGTGTGAAGGCAGCTTGGGAACTGGCCATTTCTGGAGCAAACGAACGAGTAACTGGTTGAGGTGCTGGTATAGTTGAAGCGGATGCTGCAGTTGGTGGAGCAGGTGATACTGTGTTTGTAGATTTAGCCGGTGGACTTGGACCTTCTACTGCACTATAAGTACTAGCAGAATCTCGACGGCAGATCCTTTTCTGTTTCACCCGACGAGTAATAGCACTCCCTACTATATTATTTTCCTTGCTCTTTTTTGACTTTGCCATGTCAAGCTGTACCCACAACACAAAAGAATAAAATCACTCTTCAGAACTCATTGATGCATGATACAGACAAGCAATACTTTGGTGTAATACAACCGTATAAGGATGGAATATGTAAGAAAAATAGGACGGCATGACATATTCACAGCTACGATGTGCAAATTAAGCAGAAGGATTTTCAAGAAAATAGAAGTAATGCAAGCTAGACACCATATGAAAGATGCAACCAATATTACTCTGCCAATTTAAAAGTGTCTTGTCATAAGTGGCAATTCAAAAAATTAGAAGCAGTACAACGTAGAAATCAATGCAAGATGCAACCACTATCAAACTGCCATGTTAAAAGCGTCCAATCATGAGTGACTGATGCGGGATACACAACAGCAGTACTTTGATGCAAGAACATGGTATGATAGATAGATGTAGTGTATTCTAGACACAGAAAGCCATGTCATATGCACATGTATAACGTATAAACACAGCAGGTGCAATTTAATCAAAATAGAAGAAATACAGGCTAGACAACATATGCAACATGAAACCAATTATCACACTGTCAACTTAGAGCAAGCACCTGCGATGGTGGAGTACGGGAGATGAACTCATCATGTAGACTTGGGACTTCAACTTCATTAGCAGTAGCAGTGGCAAATCTAGAGAGTCTCTGTTTGCGTTGGTGCGGAGGACCACCAACATCCCCTGACTTACTCTTGTCCTTCCTATTTTCTAATATTGCCTTATTAAGTTAAAACCACAAGAAGATGAATAAAATTAGCTCTGCATAACTTTGATGTAAGGCAAGCGCAGGATAGGAGGATGGAATATATACAAAAAAGACAACCTTTCATATTCACATGGACAATAGGAGGATGGAATATGTATGAAAAAACAGTAAGCGGAAGGCATTTCAACAAAATTGTAAGAAATGAAAGCTAGGCACCATATGAACATGCAACCAATATCACTCTATCAGGTAAAAAGTGTCTCGTCTTAAGTGCCATTTCAAGAAATTAGAAGCACTACAAGCTAGAAGACAATGCAAGATGCAACCTACATCACAGTTCCAAGTTAAATGTGTCTTATGGGTAAGTGATCGTTGCAGGTATAAGTTGTAAGCTACGCAGATGCAATTCAACATAATCATAAGCAATACAAACTAGACATCATACGAAAAACGCAACTACCTATAACAGTTCCATGTAAGAGCAAGCACCTGTGATAGTGGAGTAGGGGAGATGTGCTCATCATGTACATGTATGTTCTAGAAACTGGAACACGTGTCATATTCACAGGCATTATTTGTAAAGTAAGCAGATGCAATTCAATTTAGAAGCAATACAAGCTAGACATCATACACAACATGCAACCACATATAATAGTGCCAAGTTAGAGCAAGCACCTGTGATGGTGGAGTAGGGGAGATGTGCTCATCATCTACACAGCTACGTTGACTGTCCAGCCTTTTGTTGTCTTGCGAATCTTGTTGGGAGGATGGTAGAGTAGAATCTGTAGAGACCCCCTGTTTGAGTTGCTCTGAAGGACCACCATCATCCACTACCGGACTAATTTCCTTCACCTGTAATGATTTTGCATTGTGAAGTCAAACCGGTAAGAAAAAGGAATAAAATTCGCTCTTCAGAACTCATTCATGCATGATACTGACGAACACTACTTGGATGAAAGGCAAACAAATGATGCGAGGATGGAATATGTATGAAAACAGGATGGTGTGACATATTCACACCTATGATGTGGTAACTAAGCAGAAGGCATTTCAACAAATTTGAAGCACTGCAAGCTAGACACCATATGAAAGATGCAACCAATATCACTCTGCCAAGTTCAAACTGTATGGCGATTCAACAAATTAGAAGCAGTACATGCTAGAAATCATATGCAAGACACAACCAATATCACAGTGGCGACTTAAAGGTGCCTTATCATAAGTGACTGATGCGGGATATGCAAGAATAGTAGTCTGATGTAGAAATAGGAACACATGTCATATTCACAGGCATTATGTGTAAAGTAAGCAGATGCAATTCCAACAAAGTTAGAAGCAATACAAGCTAGACATCATACGCAACATGCAACCACATATAATAGTGCCAAGTTAGAGCAAGCACCTGCGATGGTGGATTAGGGGAGATTCGCTCATCATCTACACAGCTATGTTGACTGTCTAGCCTTGCGTTGTCTTGCGAATATTGTTGGGAGGATGGCGGAGTAGAATCTGTAGATAACCACCATTTCAGTTGCTCGGAAGGACCACCATCATCCAATGCCTTGCCAATTTCCTTCAACTTTATTGATTTTGCATTGTGAGGTCATACAGACAAGAAAAATGAATATAATTCGCTCTTCAGAACTCATTCATGCATGATACTGATGAACACTACTCTGATGAAAGGCAAAGTCATGATACGAGGATGGAATAGGTACGAAAAAATGGACGGCTTGACATATTCACACCTATGATGTGGTAACTAAGCAGAAGGCACTTCAACAAATTAGAAACACTGCAAGACACCATATGGAAGGTGCAATCAATATCACTCTGCCAAGTTAAAACTGTCTCGTCATAGGTGGCGTTCATCAAACTAGAAGCAATATATGCTAGAAATCATATTCAAGACGCAAACCAATATCACACTACCAACTTAAAGGTGTCCCATCATATATAAGTGACTGATGCAGAATACACAAGAAGAGTAGTTTCACGTAAGAACATGGTGTGATAGACAGATATAGTATGTACCAAAAACATGAAAGCGTGTCATATTCACATGTATCATGTGTAAGCTAAGCAGATGCCGTTTACACTAATTAGGAGCAATACGAGCTAGACACCATATGCAACATGAATCCAGATATCATACTGCCAAGTTAGAGCAAGCACCTTGGATGGTGGAGTAGGGGAGCGGAGACTTGGACCTTGTAATGCACTATCATTACAAGGAGAATCGGTACAGATGCTCCATTTACATTGCTGTAGAGGACCACCATCATCGCCTTCCTTACTCTTTTCCTTCCTCTTTCTTGATTTTGCCTTGTCAAATCAAACCCACGAGAAAAAGGAATAAAATTTGCTCTTTAAAACTCATTGATGCATGCTACTGACGAACACTAGTTTCATGTAAGGCAGCCGCATGATAGGAGGATGGAATATGTATGAAAAATAGGACGGCATGACATATTGACATGTATGGTGTATAAAGTGTAAACTAAGCACAAGGTGCTTGAACTTGTTAGAATCGATGCAAGCTAGAAACCATATGAAAGATGAAACCAATATCACTCTGCCAAATAAAAAGGGTGCCCTAACAAATGTATTTGACCAAATTAGAATCAATACATGGCAACAGGCTAGAAATAATATGCAATATTCAACGAATAAAGGTGACTCATCATAAGTGATTGATGCAGGATACAGAAGAGAGGTAGTTTCATGTAAGATCAAGGTTAACACATAGATGTAGTGTGTACCAAAAATAGCAAGGCATGTCATATTCACAGGTATAGTGTGTAAACTAAGCGGATGCAATTTACCCTAATTAGAAGCATTACAAGCTAGACACCGTATGCAACATGCAACCACATATCACACTGCGAAGTTAGAGCAAGCACCTGTGATGGTGGTGTAGGGGAAGTACGGTCTTCAGATACATAGCTACGTTCAATATCTTCATTTAGGCTTGTTGTTTCTTGAGAATCATGTGGAGAGGATGAAATTGCATTCTTTATAAGAGTATTGCGTCTCATATTAACCCAGGCGCGTGACTGTCTCATCATAAGTGATAGATGCAGGATACACAAGAACATTAGTTTGATGTAAGAACATGGTGTGATAGGCACATGTAGTATGTACCAAAAACAGGAAGGCATGTCATATTCACATGTATAATGTGTAAGCTAAGGAGATGCAACTTAAGAAATTAGGAGCATTGATGAGGGATACACAAGAAAAGTAGTTTGATGCAAGAACATGGTTAATAGAAAGATGTGGTATGTACCAAAAACAGGAAGGCATGTCATATTCACAGGTATAATGTGTTAACTAAGCAGATGCAATTTACCCTAATTAGAAGCATTACAAGGTAGACACCATATGCAACATGCAACCACATATCTCACGGCCAAGTAAGAGCAAGCACCTGCGATGGTGGTGTGGGGGAATTGCGGTGATCAACTAGAGAGCTATGTTGACTATCTTCATTTAGCCTTGCTGTTTCTTGAGAATCATGTGGGGAGGATGACATTGCACTCTTTAAACAAGTAGGGCATCTCATAGTAACCCACTCGAGTGACTGTCTCATCATAAGTGATTGATGAGGGATACAAAAGAGCATTAGTTTGATGTACGAACATGGTTAATAGACATATGTAGTATGTATCAAAAACAGGAAGGCATGTCATTATCAAATGTATAATGTGTAAAGTAAGCAGATGCATTTTAACCAAATTGGAAGCAATACAAGCTAGACACCATTGCAACATGCAACCACATTTGACAGTGCGAAGTTAAAGCAAGAACCTGGGATGGTTGTGTGTGGAAATTGAGATCATCATCTGCAGAGCTACGTTTACTCTCTCCGACTGCTGACACTTCACCCATTAGAGTGCTGAAACGCTTAGTGCTTATCTTCGAATTACACTGGAGCGACTTTTGTCTTTTCTTTTCTGCATTCATCAACACTGCGTGAGAGTCTGAAATACCCATGCATAAAAAAGCAATAGTTTGAGTATGGGTTAAGTGTGTGCACAATTAGTACAGTGTAAAGGTAGCAGATAGCAGGTCGGTGAGAAATAAATGACAGGAGACATATGATAGCTCTACAACATGCATGGCACACTATATTACTACACGATTCTATGAAAATAACATTCGACTGAAAGCAAATAGGTCAGTACATTTTTCTGCACCGTCCGATGTACAAAGAACGGGAAGATCACCTTCAGCTACCTCCAGCCAGTTAGTGTTGATGATCTTCCTCGAAACACGAGCGACCATCGGCCCAGTATTCCTCCCCTGCCTGCGCCCTCCCCTCGACCTCACCGCACCGCCGTGCTTGGCACCGCCCCCCGGCCATCCATTCAAGCCCCGCTGACCTCCAGATCAAGCGCAAGCAGCTCCTGCACCCCACACCCCTATGATAGACACCGATGCGCCGCTTCCCCGGGGAGCAGGCGGACTAGGTGCTCCGCGCGCCTAAGCGGGTGCTGCTTCTTTTACTTGCGTCGACTGACCCTGAATTGAAATCCAGGTGGGCTACTGACCTCTAGCAAAGGTGAAATAGTAAAAGGAAGGAAACCTTGTGCATTTAGTATCACGAAGAAGATGCAGTAAGAAGCGCTCAACTAGTTTCTTTCATGGGATGAATACGGTGTGATTGGAGATATAAGATTTGCACGAATAAGGGAAGAGGAGTACCTCTTTCTGCTGGCAGTGTTGTGTCCTCCTTCTGTTTTTCCAACGATCTTCTTGTTGTTCGCCGGAAACCAGAAGTTGAGGAGGACGGTGTAGCCTTGGACGAACCCATGGCCAAGTTGTTGAGTGTGGTGCGGTGGCCGTCTGTCGGCGGCGGGGAAGCAGATCTAAGGCGGCGAACAACGGCGTAGCTGGAATAGCTCTAGTGTGGTGGACGGTTGTGACAGTGGAGCCGCTGCAGTGAGGCGTAGGACGGCGTGGTCGGAGTGGTTCTGGTACGGCACACGTCAGCGTCGGCGTCGTGGAGGCAGCTCTGCCTCGGCTTCAGCTGCTAAGTCCTTGAGGGTGTTACGGTTCCGGTTGCATTGGACGATGACGTCGGGGTACCGGCTCCGACGTGATGGAGGAGGGCGGCGGTGGATTGGCCGCTATGGGGTGGAGGACGGAGGAGGCTGGGGTTTCGCGGCTGGTGGAGAGGGCGTTTTCGCGCCCATGGAGTATGAATGGAGAAACGGAGGGAGGCGGGGAACTAAGGGGGAACAACGTTTCGGTTTGAGATGCGCTTGTTTGAAATTTGGGGAAAGTTACAAACTTTGCCCCCATCTAAAATTTCAGACATATTGCGGGTTGGGGGTAGGACAGTCATGTCAGGTGTCCCAAATGTGGGCGGGATAGATTTCGGCCGAGCGCATGGGTGTTTAGGCGCCCACGGCGTATGAATGCTTCTCGGAGGCGGTTGAGACTAGCGTCTTGGTGAAGTTACAAACCTACCCCGGTTTAGACCTTTGGACATCGGGCCGATAGGCTACACAGGCCAGAGTCAGGACAGTAATTTCCTACCACCAAAACATTAGTCTCGCGCGGTTTCGGGTGACCAGAGGCCTATTTGGCGCTTCGTTCAATATTTGGGAGCAGAAGCATTAACGTTTTCGGTTCTCTTGAATTGAACTTTCAGGATTTGTCAAACTTCACAAATCTTTACTCTTGAAAATCCTAAAGCTACGATTATTTTGGAATGGAGGGGGTACATTTTAATATACATTGTACATGAGTATATATTAAAAATATGCAACTTACCTCAGTTCATGCATGTTCCAGGTATAATCTCCTTGGTTGCAAAAAAAAGTTAGATATGCGTATGAATATATATAGCATGTTCAAACTCACAACAAAGATTGATGCCCCCTTTTACATCTGATTTACAAATGCCATTATCTCGGGTTCAAATAGATGAATGCACTTCCTATGAATTCGAATCTTCGAAACCCCCTTTATGTTGAATTCGACATGTATTTTATTTCATAGCTAGCAATTTGGAATGTATCCATGCAAGTGACAAATGTATAAAGTGCTTCACACTAACAACATGGAGTGCACTAATTAATGTTTATATATGAATTGCAAAAGCATCCATTGCCTGTATTTCAAACCGCTCTCACTCTATGGATCGATAATATGAAATAAACACATGCACATGCTAGAATTCAATAGAGTATGGGTGTCTGATAGACCGATTTTCGTCCATACGCAAATTTGCAAAATTCATGATCTCATCCAAATATAATAATGCCATTTATATTTTAATTTAATGCGTAGAACCGCCTTTTACACGTAGATGCACTATGCCTCGCCCCGTTCTCACAAACGCGTTATATATCTCTCTATCTAACGCATAAGTGCACACACTTTATATGCATCGGCATTTCTCTTTCACACATGCTCACAATCTCTCTCAGGGTGTCGGGGTGTCTCACGCACATGCTCTCTCTGTTTCTCTCTCTCTCTTTCTGACTACTATGTACCACTCTTTTCACTAATCTCAGTTGGAAAACACTATTTCTCTCACATGCATATATACACATGCACGGTCTCTACTAGCCCTCTATACGCACATATATGTGCCTACGTGTCTCCCGCACGCACATTATCTTTAGGCCTCTCTCGCACACATTGCCCCCCCCCCCCGACACACCTCTCTAATAGTAGTTGGCAGATATGATTTCATCATATCATTCGGTAGGATATCCCTAGCTGTTAGGCTGGATGGTAATACGAGGCAAAGTTTTACCCTAGTTCGGATCGGACCCTTGCAGTTGAAGAAAGAGCCTACTCCTGGTACTGTATATTAGTGATAGGGGTGTGTACAAAGTACACGTGAATACCAGGCATTGTGCGTGTGTGTATACTATCGACGAACTAGCCCCCAAGCTTGTATAACATACTAAGGGCCTAGGGTTACAAATCATATATAGTCGGCTTATCACCAGTGGGGATAGAGTCCTCCGCGACTCTGGTAGCTTCGTGTTGTACGCCGAGTCCTCCACATGGGTCTCCGTATAACACTTCTCGGTCCAACCTATATGTGGCGCAGGATGGAACCGACCCATGAGTCTTCATGTTGACCACCACAACTAGAAATGATGTGCCCACCACACCACACACGCAATCGGCCACTAAGAAAATAAGCATATACAATAGTACAACGGTATCTAGCTCATGATACGTCTCCATATTTTGTTGATGACACTGACGGACTTTGCATTTGATGCGTGCTCCGTATTTTGTTGATGACACTTACGGTCATTGTATTTGAAGCGAAAGCATGATATGGTCACTGGACTTCAGAATAAGCTCATCACGGTCACACATACATTTTGTCGTGCTAACCAACATGTGGTTGGATGGTTAGAGGACAGTGGTTTCTCGAGCCCACCAAGGTAAAGTCCGGTGCTCGCATTTATCTTGTGTTAATTTCAGTATTTTCCGGCGATGTACGTTCAGTGGGAGGAGACGTTCCACTCGACTACGAGGCACCTATGGTGACTTCGTAAAATCTCAAGATCATATATGTCGGCCCACTCTCTCGAAGGTGCTCATAGGGGTAGGGTTCGCGTGTGTGCGCCTATAGCGGTGAGTGCTTGCGCGTATATATGAGCCCTTGCGTCTGTACCGTGTTAAACAAATACATGTCATGATTATACTGTCACTGGCTCACCCGTACAACTCCGTATTTTGTTGATGACACAACCAATTGACCAGTCAAACATCACAACTAGTGTTGCACCATCGGGGCGCGTAACCGTGGATTCCACCTGTCAGCCCGTATATGAAAGGAAGAAATGGTAGTTTGAGTCTGTACTGTGTTAATAAAATAGGAGTACATTTTAGGGTGATCAAACGGTCACTGGCTCACCATACAGCTCCATAATTTGTTCATAACACGATCAATTGACCAGTCAAACGGTCCACATTCAGCAGCGCACATTACCATAGGGCCCACCCGCCAGCGCGTATATGAAGGACAGAAATGGTAATAAACTAGTGGTCGGTGGGTATTCGAAGTCGTGAGACCTCTGGTTGGCAGTCACCGGCGGTTGGGGGGGCGTTCATTGGGTGGTGGGGTGGGGAGCCCCGGAGAAAAAGCTCGGCCCGGGGGGGAGGGAGGTGGCCTAGAGGGATGGCCGGTGCGGCGGCGGACCGGCGGTGGGGAGTGGTTTCGGGGAGGGCGGGCTGGCCGCGGGCGGCGGGGGCGGGCGGTTCGGCCGGTGGTGGCTGGCGGCTCAGGGGGGTGGAGTTTGATGATAAACTGGAGGCCCTTGATTTTGTATCCAACGGCTGGAAAATCTAATGACCAGAGATGAAAAAGTCAGTCGACTGACGTGTAGCCTCACCCCGCATGTACACATGCACGCAAGCAAGACATGCACGCATGTAGGCATGCAACACTGACACGTACACATAACGTACACACGCACACATGCTGGCGTGCAACACTGACACGTACACATGCACTCATGAACACACGCACGTACGCACCCATGCATGCAACACTGAAACGCACCCTTGCACGCACGCAACACTCGCACGCCTGCATGCACACATCGCACGATGCAAGACACACGCTCAACCTATACATGCATGCACCCTTTGTTAAGGACATGGATTGTTACGGGTATTAGTCAATCTTATCTGTGATAAGCAGAACATTGATGTTTTCATCGGTCTTTATGAATCGCAATGAATCGAATGGGCTATCAATGTATTAGGCTTGACTACATGAAAAAGATGACGTCACACTCAATGAACAATCATCGGTTTATGAAATGCCCGCTTCTGACCGCTCTGGCCCATCAAAGGTTCCTCTACTATGCGCTGCCTGCATTGGGTCACTGACATGCAGGCCATGCACCCAAAGAGCCCACACGTCAGTGGAAGAACGGCACGGTGTCCAAGGTCAGAGTCGAGGGCGCCACTAGCGGCATGCCCGGCTGAACACGCCTCTGTGCCGCATTCAAACGCCTCCAAGAAACCCACCCGTGTGGAAGCCGAGAAACTCACTCTGGACACACGTCTGTTCATGACCGGGCCGGCGTTAAACGCAACGCCAGCCGAGCTCCTCCCTTCTACCATCTATTTATTCTCCTATTTAAACAAGGCCAAACGCCGGCCAAGAATCGCACACCTCCGCTGCTCCCCTATCTCCTCCACCATTTTTTCTACTCTTACAATGGCTTATGAAGAGTAGTTATTCCGCATCCAAGCCGGCTGGGTAGCCCGCCGGATACGAGCTATGCCGCTCGCTGATCCATCTCCCTCCCCTCGCCCGACGGAGCCAGTTGCCGCCCCAAGCCTGTGCGCGGTTCAACAACTCGCTGCTCCAGGCCAGCTCGACGAGGAGCGGCGCAAGGGCGTCGTTGCTGCCATCCACGCCACCGCCTCGTACCGCTTCTCCCATTTCTGTGGCCGAGATTCCCATGCCGGCGGCCGCACCATGCAAGCAGTGACAGAAGCCGGGTGCGCGGAGAGCGACGAGTTGGTGGCTAGCGCCTCCGCGTCCGCCGCCATCATCGAGGAGAAGTAGAACATGGGAGGCCGCCGCCGCTTGGGTCCCATGAAGGCCACCGCGGAGGCGATGCTGGCGTACACAGCAGGTGTCTTGCCGGATCCTTTTGTTGCAAGGACCTTCGTCGACCCCACATGGGCTCCACGGAAGAGGGGAATGTTAGGATGAACTCGAGCCGGTGCCGGCCATGGAGAAGTAGTGGCCGGTGATGAAGTCGAACCGGTGCCAGCCACCATCATCTTCGGCACCAGCCAATGATATTAGTTGGGCAGTGGGGAAGCGATCCGTCCTTTGCGCTGAAGCATATACCTTCGGGGCTCCCGGCAGTCCGGTGATCGTGCTGCCGGACACGAGGAACACAATTCGATCAGTGGGCGACCATTTAGGCCAAGTATTATATACCTATGCTGTCCAGAACTAGCACCGCGTAGTTCATTTGAATGTAATGAAATCCGTCATGTTTGTGTGAATACCCGGTATTTTATATGATTTCCGTCATTGTTTATATGAAATATCAGTTTGTCTACGTGTTTGCGTGAATTTCGTCCGGTTGGTTGAGTTGCTGTCATAATGTGTGCGGCTACGGTTGGATGGCGTAATTTGCGGGTCGCCGGTTGGTCTTTGGGCGGCTCGGGCGGTGTTGTGGGACAAAAAAACATAGCTCGTGCGAGCTCGTCTCCAATGTGCATGCTGGAGGATGCATGACAGCATGAGCACCCGAGTCATTCCTCGTTCATCGGTGGCAAAGGCACTGGTGGACAAAAGGGTCGCCAATATTTTGGCTACCCCGGGCAAGATCCAAACAGCCCCTCCCAACAGATTCAAATCCCTCGTTCGCCATGGAATTTTGCCATGTGTTGTTTTCATGGACTAGCAAGATGCCCGTTCATTGCACGGAACATCAAGATGCATTTTTTACAAACTCCCTCACGCATGCAAGGGATAATTAATGTCCTCCTTTTCTAGTACCACGAGGCAAACACCATTAATATTGCATCGATTAGTGTTAGTGTCCTTGTATATCTGCAAATTGTAATTTTGATAGCGGCCCCTTGTATATAAAAATGGAGGGAGAAATATGAGAGATAAGATGAGGTGGAGTGGGGCGTGGAGCCATGGTGGTGACTGGTGGTCGGACTGGGCGGAGGCATGGGGATGGACGACACATTATGTCTAGGTTTGTATCTCTCTCACACACACCCACGTAGGTGGGGGACATGCACGAAGAGAAGAGGTGCACACACGGCGCACGTACACTACTAGGGAAGAGGCTAGCAGCAGCGCGGGTTTTAGATGTATCAGTAGTGCGGGTACCCGCGCTACTAATACGGCGCTACAGCTAACTCATAGCAGTAGCGCGTGCGCACCCGCGCTACTGCTACACAAGTGTAGCAGCAGCGCGGTTATGGGAAGCTCGCTACCGCTAGTAGCGCTAGCGCTCTTTGGCTGGACGCGCTACTGCTGTTGAGGCGCTGCTGCTAACTTTTATACACTCGCTACTGCTAATTTAAGTAGTTTTTTTGGCATATTTCTTTTGTACTTGAATCGGCTTTGTAGAAGAATCTTTAGCACATAGAAATGTCATCATGATACACATACAAATGCCTGCGAGACCACAAATGTAATCATAGCATGTACATACAAATAGTCTCTTCATAATCATCATCCAACACAAAGTGATATCTTGTCATCATCTCGAAAATAGCAATACATGCAAGTCTCCAATACATGCAACTACAACAACGTCATCCATCTAAACAAAGGTATACGCAAGAAGTGCTATCACTATGAGTGAGAGCGGAACTATGCAGTACATGAGGTGGTGGTTACGAGTCCTCTCTCGCGCTAGCGTGAACCTCAAGTAACTAGCTTCTCCTTCTTGTCTGGTTTTGAAGCCTTTATGGCTGGCGCCCGTGAACCCATTCACTTGCGCCTGACACTCATGCCACTCGTTGTACACCCCCGGAACCTTCCCTTTGTACACGACATAGCATTTCCATCTCGCCATCAAGAAACTAGGTACCTGTTAGAGATGCATGTTCATGAAGAGGATATACAATCATATATATGCAACAAAATATACTAGAGCAACACCAAAAAAGAAAGGTTAGCAACTAGATGCAGCATATACAGTACGCAAATTAATTAACTATAGGTACGCAGGTCATCGTACGCAAACTAACAAAGTAGCGTTATGCAAGTTCGGCAGGGACCATGGACATCACAAAGTTTCATCGCTACAAAAAGTATACAAGTTCAACCGACACATATCATCATCATCGGCATCATAAATCACTAGAAGTTCCATCCTTCCATATCATCGAGGACGAACCCTAGCTTCTTGAACGGCGTGAGGTCTAGACATTGCATGCCTATGCGAGTTCGGACATCAGTTCACGATATAGGGCCGTGGTGGAACATCCCCTTCTCATCGACGACTTCTTTCATGATGATCGTCGCAATGTCGCTTTGGATGCGAAAGAAGTCATCTCTAAGTTTATAATTCGCTTCTCCATGAGATTCTAGCCACTTGTGGATATGATCATCGTTTCTGCTGTTAATGCGAAGCTTTTGGTGATCCTGTTGAACTGAATCATGAGATGGACAATGTAGAATCCATCCTTCTTGCTTGGTTTTGGGACATGGATGCAAGAGAAGTTAGTTTTATGCGCGAAACCCATCTTCTTGTTCCTTTGTTTCTTGATATGCACGTGGCCACCTCTAAAGCTGAAGCCTTGGAGAGCATCATCTAGAATATTCATTATGTGGGTGTAGTCCTTTTTCTCGTAGTCTCTGGAAGGGTCAAAATACACGGCGTGGGAGACTTGCGGGTAAAGAATGATAAGGACGGCGCACTCATTGCTGCGGGGAAAAGACACCTCAAATTATTCCCCATATGAGAGAGAAGGAATGATTGAAATGTACGAAAGGGTTGTCTGGAACTGACTTACTTTGGATGATAAGGCACGAGAACAATTTCCCGGTCCTTATTCTGTACCATGAAGTTTTGGAGGTACTCCCTAGCAGTTTCACGCTCAAAGTCGCTGAGACTCAAGAAAGACTCGTGCATGTAGTACGGATCCGCCACACAGATTTGCAAGACTTCTTCACTCTTCATGACGGAGCTCATATGTAGCGCAAAAAGGCGGATGATAGTAAAATCAAGCCGCCTTGATAGAAACATCTCAAAGATATGGTCAAACCGCAGGAAGAACACCTCCGCGGGCCGTGTGTCGACGTAGCAGTTCCCCTGAGGCACACGAGCCGCTTATGTCGGATATCCTGGATCCTTTGAGGCTAGTAGGCTTTTCTCAGTCGACAACACATGGTCGTGCAGTCTCCTGAGATCCCCTGATAGTGCCTCCAGCGGTTTCGGCGGTAGCATCGGCTCGCCCGTGAGATGGAACATGACCGCACCTTTCACGGGTACACGCTCTTCAGAATGCATCATCTGGCTGCTGTGTGCTCTGGCTTGTTTGGAGGTAGTTATCTTCCCCGATCTCTTCCTCTCCTTTTTCTTGGGCACACCTTCCAGACCTTCCTTAACCCCTGCCCAAGTGTTCCTGGGCTAAGTACTGTACGACCCTCGCGCCCCACTAGTTGAGCCTGTGTTGAGGCGGCATCTTCAGGCATGTCCTGTGAGGATTTCATGAAGAGAGACTTTTTGCAATCCATGGTACGACCCTGCCCGGGCATATCATCCATATCCTCATTAGCAAGCTGATAGCCCGATTCGTCATATGGTTGACTCATTATATCTATGTCACAGTCATACGCGTTTGTATTGAGGTAATCCATAGGGTCGACCTCCGTCTCATCATCCATTCTCTGTTCTACAGGAGAAATTACATCAGCTAGTACTATTGCACCCCCTTCATCATGTCGTCCGCCACTCTCACCCGGCATTACAGGAGCTGGTAATTGCGTAGGTGGGGTGGTGGTCCCCGCACATGCTTGTTGATGTGTGGTAGTTATTGGTGTGCTCTCGGCCGGCTCCAGACGAATAAGATTCTCCGACCATAGCAGCACCCAACCCTTGCAGCATCCAATCCGCGGTGGGGTCTCGTCGTCCGCTCCCACATGCTGTACTGGAGGAGGCAAATCCTTGTGCCCCGATTTCACACTGGTCAAGCTAACCCTGAAGTGCCCAGCGGGGATCGACTGGTTGTGGAATGTGCGTTGAGAGGGGTCCATTATCATCCCCTTTCCCACGTCCACCTTCTAGCCTTTGATCAAGTAGAGTATGGTGCATGGGGTTTCTTTCACCTGCAAACACATATGTCTGTGGCGTAAAACAATCGAAAGGCAACAAAAATGGAATATTATCTATATATATATATATGTTGGTGCGACATGTAATTACCGTGACAGCGTCGAGCTCAGCCAAAGACGAAGGCCAACCTAGCGCGCCTGAGACTAAGGACGGGCTGCTATGAGCGGGAGCGGCTGCGAGAGGAGGCCCGGTTGCTTGAGCAAGTGATGGTGCGATGGTGTTGTTGTTCATGGAGTTGCTCGCGACGAAACTGGGCATCGGGAAATCATGTACCGTCTTGTCTGGATTTTCCTTCGCCCAGTTGATGATAACTGGAACCAAGTTAGTAGCGAAATCATTTCTGCAGGCAGTTACAGCTGCATTGACTGCCTGCTGTAGCAACTCATATTTGTCCTCGGCTGCTTTTTTCGCGTCCTCAGCTGCTTTTTTCTCGACCGCAAGCTTCACCTTTGCATCTATGTCCGCCTGACTAAACTTCTTTTTCTGCTTCTTGGCCTCCGGGCCGTCGTTGTAAAATACCTTCCACGTGGCGCCGTCTCCAGCGCCGTGCACACGACCATATTGCGGCCGCTGGTCCAACGGGAGTCCCTAAAGTTCGTTCAAGGCCCGGTTGAGAGGGGTGTCCCACTTGGGCCTCATCGGAGAAGTAGGGCTTTCGGCTGCAAGCCGGTGTTGCTTCTCCAGTAGTCTAATCAATTTCCTCGTGATCTTGTCCGTGTAAAAAACCTTTTTCTCCTTGTCCCACTTGTAGCGGGCCCTGATGAAGTCATGCTCCAAGGGGTTGGTGAACTTCACGAAGGGGTCTGGGAGACCCGTGGCTTCACGTTCCGCGTCCTCCTTATCCCATATGGGCCTTTTACTGAGGTAGCCACGGCTTCCGAGGCGATGCTTCCCCGTGTTCCTTTGCTGAAGGCTTTTGAATTTCGCAGCCTTAGCCTTGGCTGCCTCGGTAGCGCAAGTGTCCTTGAACTTTTCGAACTCCTCTTCCGTAAGTGTCAGATTTTCCTCCAGAATCTTGGACAGGGGTTAATCAGCCTCAATAGCTCGTTTCACCCTCCCTTTCCAGGAGGCCAAATCATTGTTGAACATGCCCATGGCGTGATTGTTAAGATTTTTCATCTTCAGATCATCCCACGGTTGTTCTATGTTATCATCCCGGTCAGGGAACTTGAATCTCTTGTGCAACTTCATTAGGAGCAACTGCGTCAAATGTTCTTTACTCCTTAAGTCATCGTCGTTGATCCTCGCGCATTCCCGTAGGATGCATCCTACTTGGTTCCCATAGCACTTGCGAGGTTCTTCCGGCTCTAACAGCTCAAACTTGCCAGGTGCCATCTTTGTGATCACAAGTCGTCCAATTCCTAGTTTGTTAGGTTTTCGTATCCTCTGCTTCTTATGCTTCCTCTTTTCTGTATCGGCATCGGGGCCGGTACCTTCCCCGCCGGTACCTTCCCCACCGGCCTCGGCGCCGCCATCGGTGCCGGTGCCGTCGGTGCCGGCGCCGTTGGTGTCGATGTCGGCGTCAGTACCATCATCGAGGCCGACCTGCAAACCTTGCTTAGCAGTCAAATAGTCGAGGTACTCTTGTTCACCCTCATAATCCATCTCGTCTGCATCTTGGTCAGAAGGCCTAGTTTCTTCGTTGTTCGACATGTTTCCTATGATTAAGTGGCCTCATTTATTTCTAAAAGTATGAATAAATGAGAAATGACATAAAAAGAAATCTATGTGCCAGCACTCGATATGCCAACTATGTAGCACAAATCATGCCTTTATTCACGGGAAATTTCAGCATGACCTTTGCTAAAAAATGGACATATCGAGCGCCTGAAATTCACCGAAACGGAAATGAATCAACATTCCGGCGTAACATAGGCCACTCGGATCATTTTCCAAACATGACATGTCCAAAACATGACATATGCACATATCACATGTCCAGTTCAAATTTGCATATAAATTCAGCTAATTTTGAAACCTAGCTAAATTCATAACTAAATAGATAACCTAATTAATTAACATGAAGAACCCTAGCAGAGAGGGGGGGGGTTACAGAGAGTGCAGGGGCGAGGAGGCAGGCCTGACGACGGTCGGCAGGGGAGAGGAGGGAGGTGAGGGCCAACGGGTCGGGGGCGAGCGCGCCGGGGTCGGGGCGAGCGCCGACGCCGGAGTCGGGGGCGAGCGCCGACGCCGGAGTCGGGGGCGAGCAGCTGGGTCGGGGGCGAGCGGCGTGGTCGGGGGCGAGCGCCGGTGCCGGAGTCGGGGTCGAGGGCCGGGACGGCGGCGAGCGCCGGGGCTAGTGCCGGCGCCGGCGGAGTCGGGGGCGAGCGCCGGGGCCGGGTCGGGCGCGGCGGAGCGACGGGGGAGAGAGAGTGGGGATTTGGGGGAAATGGCGGGATGAAGCAGGGCGAGTGAGAATTTTGGGTTAAGTCCACGTAGCAGTAGCGCGTTATGTCAAAACGCGCTGCTACTAAATTCTGTAGCTGCAGCGGTTTAGGAGAAACACGCTACTACTAAGATCTGTTGCTGCAGCGGTTTATGAGAAACGCGCTACTACTAAGATCTGTAGCTGCAGCGGTTTAGTAGAAACGCGCTGCTACTGCCGTCGCTACTGCCAGTTTTCCTTTTTCTTTTCCTTTATTTTATCTCACTTTTATTTCCCGAGGGCAGTGAACAAAGGGAGGGCGATATATATTGCATCATTTGACGGTTAAATATATATGCAAAATAGGAACATATATATTACACATCATTGGACCCATGCATAATAATGGCTAAGTGTGTATACAAAATAGGAACATATATATATTACACATCATTGGACCCATAACATACGTTTCCTCAGTGCTGACGTTTTCGTTTTTGAGTCAGCTTCTTTCCCTTCTTGTTCGTCGAAGAATAATTGAGCCCCTCATTGTGACTTTGCCTTTTCCATGGAGTAAGATTTTTCTTAGGTAATGTAGTATTGATTCTTCTTTTGACGTATACTTCTTCATCATCATCATCTTCCCTCATTGGGTTGCCGTACTGATCATAGTCTTCCTCGTTGGCGACTCCATCCATTCCAATGATGTTCCTTTTGCCTCTCCTCACGACAACACGGCTGGGATTGCGCGGGTCAGTTATGAAGAAGCATTGTGTCACGTGCTTAGCGTGTACCCATGGCTCGTTTTTTGTGATAGCATTCACGGTAGCACTCTTGGCGTCGGGTATAGTCATGGTAGTGAACATCCGGCTTTCTCTTTCGACATTCTTAGCCCATCTGACACGGAACATCGTCGTGTTGTGCAGTCCAGAGTAGTCAAGCTCCCAGATCTCCTCGACCCTTCCATAAAATCGTTCAATTGTGCCATTATCGTTGTCGGTCATGCATTCCATCGTCACCCCTGAGTTCTGATCATCATTGTCCATATCTTTTGCCTCCGTGTAGAGCGTGTATCCGTTGATATCATATGCCTGATAATTTACGAGGTTGGGCGAGGGGCCATGTGCTAAGGCGTATATGAGCAATCCATCCTTAGAGCCCTCCTCCGGGGGATTAGCAATAATATGCTCTTTGAACCAATGCAGGAAAGTGGAGTTGTGCTCTCTAGTAACTTCGGCATCCGTCCTGCATACCGCCCGGTCACGATACTTCTTTGCGATAATTTCTTTGTGCAGTGCCACGAAAGGATCTACCTCGTCTAGGTGTTGTAGCACTACCAATTTTGCTCTGTCAAAGTCGCTGCGTCGATCTGAGTATGCCACGTGCAGTTCCCTGCGACCATTGCAGTGACCATCTCCTTCGAGCCTCCCATCGTGCTTGTTAACGGGCAAACCAACACTAACACCAGGCGGCTGGTCTGCGCCATATAGAAAATTCTCACAGAAAGAGATCCACTCTTGTGCCAAATAGCCCTGGACAATGCTTCCACCCGGACGGGACATGTTACGAACGAATACTTTGATGAACCCATTCATCCTCTCAAACGGCATCATGTTGTGCAGGAATGATGGCCCCAGGTCTATTATGTCATCCACAATATGGACACACAGATGCACCATCAAGTCGAAGAACACGGGCGGGAAGTACATCTCAAGCTCATTCAGTATCACAACGATCTCTTCCTGTAGCCTTTGGAGCTGCTTCACACTGATCGACTTTTGAGAGATGACGTCGAAAAAGTTGCAGAGACCAATAAGCGTGTCACGGACGTGCTTGTCCATTATCCCTCTAAGGGCAACAGGTAGTATTTGCGTCATCATCACATGACAGTCATGAGACTTCATCCCACTGAATCTTTTCTTGTCCGTGTCTAGATATCTGCTTATCTTGCCACAGTAACCGGAACTAACTTTCACTCCGGTAAGGCACTTAAAGAATTGATTGATCTCAGCCTGACTTAAGGTGAAGCAAGAGGGGGGGGGGGTAATAATCCTCTTTATTTAATTTCTTGCCCTTCTTCTCCCGTGCCTCTGTCTCCGTCTCTGTCTCGTCTGACATTTTACGGGGTGGCATGTGCAGATCTTCCCTGATTTTCAAATCTTGCAAGTCTTGTCTTGCCATCGGCCCATCCTTGGTCTTATCCGGCATGTTCATCAGTGTTGCAAGCAAGCTTTCAAGGACATTCTTACAGATATGCATTTGATCAAGGCAATGAGGTGTATCGAGTTTGTGCCAGTACTCCAAGTCCCAGAACACAGACCTCGTCTTCCATACCTTCAGCAGCGCCTTCGGCGCCTTTCTCATCGTCTTTCCTGGCGCGGGGCACTCCTTCCAGTTTTTCAACAGCTCATCGATTTCGGCACCGCTCCGCTTACGTGGAGGTCCTCCATGCTCAGCGTGACCATTGAATAGATCTCCATGGTTTCTCCACGGGTCGTCCTGTTCAAGCCATCTTCGATGCCCCATGTACACGATTTTCCCAGACCCGCCATCTTTCCTTGACGTTAGCTGCTGAGACGTTGTGTCATCCATGCACCGCGTGCATCCGCAATATCCATGGCACACCTGGCGTGCCACATATCCGTAACCGAGATAGTCCTGCACTGTCATGATCAGCGCGGCTCTCATGTTGAAATACTCACCTTTGCTGGCGTCCCATGTCTTGGCCGGTGTTTTCCATAACGTGTCTAACTCCTCTTGAAGTAGCCCCAGATACAAATTAATATTATTTCCTGGTTGTTTCGGCCCTTGAATAAGCATGCTCATGTGAATGTACTTCGATTTCATGCACAACCAGGGGGAGGTTGTACATCCATACAAACACGGGCCATGTACTATGGTTGGTGTTATGGTTGCCAAACGGATTCATGCCATCGGTACACACGCCGAGCATGATGTTCCTTGCATCACATTCAAAATACCGATAGAAGCTGTTCAACGCTCTCCACTGGCTTCCATCCTTCACGTGTCTCAGCTTCGGATCATCTCCATCGTCGGGCTTCTTCCTCTCCGCGTGCCAGCGCATTAGCTTTGCTTCCTTGGGATCTACAAAATACCTCTGGAGACGGGGAGTGATCGGTAAGTACCATACAACTTTCTGGGGACATTTCTTCCCGGCCTTCTTGTATCGAGAAGCATTGCACACCGGACAGCTTGTTTTTTCCGCGTGCTCCTTCCGATAAATTATGCAATCGTTGATGCATGCATGGTATCTAACGTGTGGCAGATCAAGAGGGCACATGATCTTCTTGGCCTCATCAACACTAGTAGGACATAGATTACCCGCGGGAAGAACATCCTTTAGGTACTTGAGATGCTCATCGAGGCTAGTGTCGGTCCATTTGTTTTTAGCCTTTGTCTTCAGGAGTTGGAGCATGAAACTCAACCGGGTCACCTCAGGATTGCAACCATCATACAATGGAGTGTTCGAGTCTACCACCAGTTGCTCCAGCTTAGCCTCCTCTCTAGAAGCAGCTCTCTCAGTACTTGTCTCCTTGTGAAGCAATGCTTGAACATGAGGGTCCCGCACAATTGAACTTAGTACCAACGAACTCTGCTGCGTGGAGTCCAGGTCGTTCTCTCTGCCGCCATGTCCGGCGCCTTCTCCTCCGCCATGTCCGGCCCCTTCTCCGCCGCCATGTCCGGCCTCTTCCCCGCCACCATTATCGATCATCCCTTCGTCTTGCCCCGTGTCATCATTGCCTGCCCCGTCGGCATCCTCAACATCGTCATCCTCATCTTCAATTATCCACCGAGTATAGCCATCCATGAAACCAGTCATGAGCAGGTGCGCTTCGACACGACCATCGTCATGGGGGTCGAGCCAAACTATTCCTTTGCATTTTCGACACGGACATAAAACCTCTGTCCGGTTATTTTCTTTCATGTCTTGCACCGCCGACCGCAACCACCTGTCCACCATCGTTCCACTGACCATCGTCAACTCTGCACGGTAATAATAAAAAAATTGATTGTAAAAATGCATGCATGCATCAAAGTCATAAAAAAATTGGGATGACCTTCCCTAAAAATAGGACATATATGGATCTAGAGTTTACCCGGAATTCGCCGAAATGGAAATAAATCGACATTTCGGCAAAACATAGGCAACTCAAAAGCACAATTTGGCGGCGTCAACTCATGCCACACACACAATTTCCACGAACATATCACACACAAATAAACACATTTCCATTTTGCAAAAGCATGAAATTTTCATCACCTCTATCTCGATCGAGATCGAGCACACGGTGGAGATGATGTTGTAGGGAGATCAAAAGTGCACAAAGCTCTTCTTCACAAAGATAGATCTAGTTAGGGGGCAAATAGGTGACTTAACTAAATCCTACATCTACCTAGCTACCTAATTTGGGAGGAGACAACTTCAACTAGTGGAGGGGGAAGGAAAAAGAGAAAGGAGATGCATTAATGGAGGTGGTGTAGTTATGTAGGAGTAATGAAGAGAGAGAAGGTGGATAGAGAAGAGAAAGAGTAATGGGGGAGAAGTATTGAGAAGAAGAAGAAGAAGAGTGAGAGTGGGAGCATGTGGTGGAGGGAAGAGAGGAGAGGGGGAGGTAGGGGGAAGGGAAAAGAGGAGGGGGAGGGGAGGGACGGGTGGGGAAAGGTGTTGGGTTGGTGCGGGTTAGCAGTAGCGCGGGAGAGAAAACGCGCTGCTGCTAAGTACTTAGCACCAGCGCGCTTTGCGATACGGCGCTACTACTAACTGGGACAAAAAATTGTGGCAATTTGAAACTTACCAGCAGCAATCTCAAAAAAAGCACGCTACTACTACGTACTTAGCAGTAGCACTGTTCCTGCGGCCGCGCTACTGCTACTTAGAGTTAGGTGAACACCGCCAGTCGATATTTGTAGCAACGCGTTTCTGGCCGAGCGCGCTACTGCTAAATCCTTATCAGCAGCGAGTTTACGTAACACGCGCTACAACTACTTAGCAGCAGCGCCCCATTTTGAACCGCGCTGCTGCTAAGATTCTGTGTATAGGCTTTTCCCTAGTAGTGGTACTCCCGTCTCTTTCCCAACCACACCCGTGCGGGTACATGGTGGAGCTCATTTCTGTACGAAAAAGGCTGCCCACGTGGTAATTTGGCACGTGTACTAGTTGTCCACTTGGTGGAGGGAGGATCGTCTACCACCGGTGAACAAAAAAATTGCGACTTGACGTGTTATGTTAAAAAAAGAGGCAAACCATGTGGGCCTACCTTAGAGGTAAGGCTCTATACACTGGAGTACTTTTGATGTGTCCTGTCAACTCGCAGAACGAGGAGAAGCTTGCTTAGTACGCCGTCACCCCCGCCCACGGGCACGGTGGCTCGCAGGATGAGGTGAAGCTTGCTTACGAGTAGTAGTAGTAGTACTCCTACTACTGTACGCCTTACGCCCGCTCCCTCGCCCACGCGCGCGGTGGCTCGCAACATGAGGAGAAAATTTTACTACTCTCTCCGTTTACTCCTCGTCCCTACTACGTACCTTGGTTAGTACTCCCTCCATTTACTTATACAAGGCCACTATAAAAAATACATTTTGCATCTATACAAGGCCACAAATAGTAATTGACACAAAAGTTACTACTCCCTCCTTTCCAGTTTATTACTCAATTTCAAAATCTCTCCAACCAAGGTAGACGGTGAGTGGTCGAATTAATTTTGTAGTTTGCACAAGTAATTAGTACACTCGTTTTTCTCAAGAATTTATGTTTACCTAGGCATTAATTAGAATGAATGCATGAATGACCACTAAATTTCCATAACTTGTACATGCATTGGTTAGTTTCCTCTTGACACTGCTTGCGTCGGGTGATCTAACGCACCTCGAAATCCAACATGTAATGGTACTACTACTAGTATAGTAGAATTGAGACTTATCAAACGGAAAAACGAATGTTTTTTAGATGAGCTATATAAACCCTAGTGGGTACGTACTCCGTAGAAACAGATTTTTCCAAAACTAAGTCGCTCCCTTTTCATGAATTCTGTAGTATACTCCTCCGTCGACGCTCCCTTTCACGAATTTTGTACTTCCTGTCGCCAACATGTGGGACATATAGCAACCGGGTCGACGTGTCAAGCACCAAATAACAGTGCAGAACAGCAGGGGGGACGCACCCCACTCGTACCGGCCCAGTAGTAGTAAGAGCAATGAGACGTCAAATCACAATGTCGCACCTTCCCAGACGGACGAAGCAACCATTATTTCAGACTTTGGTTTGCCATCATCGAAAACCACGTAGTATTGCTTCTGCCTCAAGAGGGACACGCGTATCGCCTTGGTACATCATGACACGTGGGACCGCATGACAGGCCATGCTCCCCCGCCGATCGCTCGGTAAAATCACCTCATTTTTACTATACTTCCTCCGTATCGGTTTACTACATGGCATGGACGTCGTTCTAGGTTGAGAATTTAACTGGCTATATATGTGATGAACAGTACTTTAGCCTTTTAAAAAATGTATACTTTTGTATAGTAGTAGTATTGATGGATTGCGCCATGGAGCAAAAATTGAAATTAAAAAAAGGTGGTACATATAGAGAGCGTTCGTCGCCAAATTATGCATATAGTACTATTAAAAAAGCTTGTACATGCTTAATTGGGGTGATAAATTCTATTAAAGAAATACTAGTAGTATGTACATACTGAAGAGTTAACGTAATGATAAGAAACATAACATAGTTCTGCTGGGGGCTCAGCACAACACACCCCTCAAATTAAACTAAGCACACCTAAAATTAAACTATGCAACTAATCCGGTTAACACTGAATTAGAACCACCATGAGCAACGATACTGACACCTTACTCACTCGGAGTCCTCGTCCACGTCCTAGACTTCGTCCTTGTCCCTCTTCCTCTTGGCCAATACTTCTTTGCTTGAACCGCACACCTGGCTCTTGCTCTTCATCCAACCCCTGTAGATATTGAAACAAAGGTAGCCATCCATTGCAGCATAGTGGATGTGGTCTATATCTAGTACATTACGCTGCCATGCATGACGATGAAACGTGTAATGAGGTTTCTCCAGTTTACGGTATGAAGGATGAACCATGGCTCCTGCCAGGGTCAGCATTGAAGGCTGACGAGAGGGCACCAGCCGATTCTTCTAGAGGTCGAAGGGGTTGCCTACAACGAGGCCTATCCGACCCAGGACTTCTTTGTTGTTCTTAAAGTCTACAGTAACGAATTTCATTGTTTTGTCCTTGAGGAAGTTCTTAAAATCCTGGCACTCAACATCGACATGGCATATGTGGTAGACCAAGCAAACATTATGTACGCAAACTTGGATCACGGCGGGCTTCTTCCTCTCTTCGTCCTTTAGAGCCTTCTCTCGTCCTAGGACTATGGTGTACTCAATATCTAGCCCAGCGACCCACTCATCATCTGAGTTTTCAAACGTGCGTCTGAACCGAGAAAGGCATCCTTTCACCGTCGCGGAAGAACGGGTGTCGATGAAGTCGAACTCATCGCCGGTGATGGTTCTAACCTTGTACTCACCGCTGATCATGGAGATTTGGGACGCCATGGATTTGGGAGGAGGGTTAGGATTAGTGGAACTTCCGTAATGTGAATGGAAGGGATGACTAGGAGCGAACTGTCATAGTATTGAAGGACGTGCGGGGACGAGTAGGAGCGAACTGCCAGCGTGAGAACGGCAGGGTAGTGGTTTTCCATTCTCCCATGATACGGGCTTCCGAGAGCACTTGAATCTGAGATCGAACGGTTGCATGGCGTGATTCTAGACCTATGGGTGAATATCCTATCCTGGAGGGTTATTCTGCAAATTTTTAGCAACTTAGCATGCGACCCTTTGATCTCAGATCCAAGGGCTGCCAGCAGCCCGTATCATGGTTGCGCCTACCACGACCGTCGCGTCGCTCACACGGTCGTGCCCTTGGATATTTAACATGGTGCGTTACGCTATTTGATGTTGGCATGTCATACATAGTCATCACTTAGTCACTCATACTACAACAAGGTTAGCTATAAGGTTGGCTATAAGTGTATTTATTTTTTTACTCCTCTCTATCTCTTTCTTCGTACTCCCTCCGTCCCATAATATAAGAACGTTTTTGACACTAGTGTAGTGCCAAAAAAGTTCTTATATTATGGGACACAGGGAGTACTAGTATTTATTGCATTTGCCAAGGAGTGACCTCTTCCAATGAAATGGTGTTGCTAAGTTTGCTTCATTTAATTAGCTATAGACTCAAAATTGTCTTTTCACCTAGGTACACGCGCTTAGCACCATTTCTTCCTTGGGTCACCAAACTAGTCTCTCTCTTCTTGATTAACTTGCCACATCAGACTTTATGCCTATGTGGAAAGCTTAAGCACCTGTAGGAGCAAGTAAGTACAATAGTGCGCTTTACATGGCATTTTTGCATATGTGGAGGAAAGAGAGGCAAGGAAAAAGTGGAGAAGTGTCTCTCATGCAAGAGCCAGCCTCTACTACATGGTGGAGCATTGGGAGAGGCACCTGTATGGAGGTGGTCAGGAATAGGGAGACTCACGCCGGTCGTAGCGCCGCAGTTAAAATGATAATGGCAAGTCAAATCACGGGGCCCCACCTGTCCAGGAGTAACTCGCTGCCAATTCACACAACCCTACATTTGCGGCAGCCTACTCCCTCGTCTTCTGCGTCTCTGTAGAACCGACTAGGCAGAACTGCCCCGCCTACCGCGCAGGAAAAGCCCCGCCGTCGACTTCTAAATACAACTACATCCGCTTAAGAATCCAATGATATACTTTCTGTGACATAGTAACTCATATTTAGTTAGTCAAATGGATGACCTAGAACTACGTGTAGGCCCTATAAACCGAGAAGCCTAAAAATAAAAAACTGAGATGGAGAGGGTAGTTCAGCACGTATCTTTTTAGATCAATATAGTCAAGAGTCACCAAGGAGCAAAACCAAGTGGTAGGCTGGTCCTGTCATGTTGGCGTAGCAACTCAAGCAGGGTCAGTCTGCACACGAAATGGCGACACACTTAACAGGACCCCTTTGGCCGACATGTGGCTCACCCACCGTCTTGTTCCATGTGCGATGCACCAAATTACAGTTCGGAGCAGCGGTTGGAATTGGAGGCACCCCGGTCGTAGCGCCGCAGTAGTAGAAAATGAGCGATGAGGGGTCAAATCACAAAGCCCCACCTTTCCCGCATTAAGCTGGATGGACGAAGCAACCATCATTTCACTCCAGGGCGCAAGATCATAAAGAAAAGAGAAAACAATGATGCGTGTGGCAGCTACCTAGGGCACCCTAGGGTAGGGGTCTCCACTACAGATCCTTTTTTCTGAAAGCGCCTCCACTACAAATCGGCTTCTCCCTCGTCCTCTTGAAGAAAAATGATGATGAGTTTGGCGGTAGGGTTTGTAGGAGTACTACGGTGTGCGGGGCCACGTCATAGTAAATGGGATCGAGTCGACGCCTTAAATATGTGTGGGCCACTTGGTTTTATGGGAACAAGGCAACATTTTGGGTTCGGGGACCAGTGGAGATATAGTATGTACAAAAAATTGTGGATGTATGTCGGGTGGTAGGTGCGACATATGCCAACGGGTGGCTTATCATTGTGGGAACCAATAAGACGTCGCCGGTGCCTGGAAACAGGATAAGGCGAAGACATGCACGCCGGTGAATCTTACCCAGGTTTGGGGCTCTCCGTGAAGATAACACCCCTAGTCCTTCTCTGCCGGGTCTCCGCATGATCACTAGATCAACTAGTAGGTACAAGAGGCTCCTTGAGTTGTTTGGCGAGAAGAGGAAGAAGGGGCAAGGCTAGCTCTCTTCTCCTCTCTAAGATGTGTCTAAAACTATCAAAGTCCAACCCTTTGCATGGGTGCCCTGGGGGGTTTATATAGGCCTACCCCCAGGGGTACAATGGTAATCTGGCTGGGCTCGGGCCCAGCCGTCAGTGTCTACGCTGGCCGGCTTCTCCGCCAACTGGTGGGTCCCGCCGGCTGCCGGCCTCCTGGTAGACAGGCAGGCCCCACCCTTGGGGGTCTTGTCGGGGGCTGGTTACTGTTGCCTCACCCTTGATGACGAGGGCTTTGTCGAGGTAAGCGTGGCTACAGTACTGCCGCGTTGCGGGCGCTCACTGTAGCCTTACCTCATCTTGTCTCCTTAATGGGGCTCATTCTTCGAGGGAGGGAGTGAGCCGGCTGGGGAGAGCTGGCTTCATCCGTGACCGACTAGGGGAAGTGGGGCCGCCTTCGGGCGTCTCTCTGACCGAAGGGGCCCGCCGCCTGCGGGCCATACTGACAGCCCGCCGTGGGTGATGTCATGGTCAGCATGGTAACAGTGCCACGTCGGACGGGTCATGGCTGTCCCGTACGGCGTACTTTAGCCATGCGTATTCCAAGATTCGGGGGCGGCATGTTACACTGTTGCCACGCCCCGTCCTGTCGTCGTTACGTCGGTGCAAACTTTGAGGGCTTAGTCTAGGCCGCCTGTTGGGGGCCGGTTTCTTGGAGTCGGTCATGTTGTGGCTGGCTTCTTGGAGTCGGTCATGTGGTTGCCGGCTTCCTGGAGTTCGTCATGTCATGGCCGGCTTCTAGGAGTCGGTCATGTAGTGGCCGGCTTTCTATATGGGGATTCTAGGGCCGGGCCATCTTCCGGTAGCTGGCTGATGGGGTAGCCGGCGGGGGGAAGGCAGCCCCATGTCTTGGGTGCTTGAAGGCTTGATCGGACCGTTATTTTTTTTGAAGAGCCAGGGGGAGCCGGCTAGGCTACCCGTGGTCATTTACTCCGACAATGTAGGTTTGACCGAAAGGCAATGATGCATGGGCCCTGCATTTTGATTTACCCGGGGCCGCGTGAAATTTGCTACTCTACTCAAAACTAGTAAGGTACACATGTATTGAACACATGAGATTTCGAAACCAAATTATGAATAAATATACACTATAGCATGTAAAGCTTTGAGTCATATATCCATGATGTAGATGTTCGTTTAATTCTTATAGTTCATCTCATTCAAAATCAATTAGTTTTATAAAAAATGTTAAGATTCATGGGGTTGTGCATTGTAAATCATAAAGTAAAAAACAAATAATGGCAATTCAGTTAGAAAAAAATAATCAATTATGATACAGAAAATTCTAGAAGAAAGGAGAAGTGCTTGTGTTTTGAGGTTTGTGCATTATGCTTAAGTTCAACCATGGAGTCTTCTAAATTGTACATGTGGCAGATCTGGTGGAATGTTGATGATATCCAACGTCCAGTAGTGCTTGGATTTGCCTATCTCTGCCCTGTCGGATTAGCTTACTCCAGCGACCATCTTTCAAAGTTATTGGCACACTATATAGTTCTTGTGCCATAGTTGCATATTTTGGAAAAAAAACTACTAGTGGGTTGTAATATCTATTTAGGAATAGAAGATGTATACATGGAAGTTCTAGGGAAAGAGATGACATGGAGCATCTCAATTCCTATGAGTAGGGATTGGAAAAGAGATGTCATTTGGTTCACATCATAGGAACTTTTCTATTGAATCTAGAGATGACATGTATCTCAATTCCTATGTGGAGGGGTTAGAAAAGAGATGTAATTTGGTTCATATCATAGGAACATTCCTATTGAATATACGGTAATGTTTATTTTCCTTTGAAATTAAGGGACTATAGGAATCCATTCATATGAACCAAGTGGCTCTAAAGCTATAGAAATGATATCATGTTTACTTCCTTTGAAATATGGAGTATATGAATCTATTCCTATGAACCAATTGGCTCTAAAGGAAAAAATCCTATAAAAATCATATCATATAGAGTTCCTATGATATTCCTCGACACTAAAGGATGGTTGAAATTGCTGCGGGTGATACGATGGTCTTTCTTTGTAGACTCCTCACCCATCTTTATAGTTACCTCTCGAAGATGAATGAAATGATATATAGAGGGTATTCTACATGTGCAATTTGGTACACGAAAACTCGGTAAAAGTTTGCGAGGTTCGAATTTTCAATAAAGCTATATGCACTGCATTTCGGAACGGAGGGAGCATACGGCGGTTGCTAACACTCACGTGGAAGATTTGTGTGTAGAGGAGTGGCTGTTCTGTTAAATGACATGGCAAAACTGACACTGTCGGATGCCGATCTAACGGTTCTAACGGCATTCGTCAGGAAAAGGCTTGTGGCGAATGTTTGTTGGATAATGATTTACGGACACATGCATTGCATTGATACATGCCCCCTCTCTCTCACGCACACTCACCCTCATGTGTCACGACTCTCCCGAGTCCTCTCGCAGACTCGCACGTCGCACCCACCGTCTATCTATAGTTATACGTCAAGCACATATGTGCTCTTCACACCCTACCCTCAGAACTTCTAAAAAATAAAAGACATCACGCACATTTTATTTTAGCTCACACGTCACATACTTATACTATTACTCATGCGGCGAACGTTCTTTCGGCATAGTATATTGTACTCTCACGAAGAGAAGCGGTACACGCACGCACTAGTTCTCTCACACCCACTCGCGGGTACACATAGGAGCGCATTTTTTTGAAGCTAGTACAACAAAATCACTCCACTATATATAAAAGCAGGAGCCTTAGCGCTTGCTTTACTAGGGTTCCTCTCGTTCACTCTCTCATGCTCTCTCCACACTCTCTCTCAGCTCACGGCTGGTTACAAATCCGGCCGGACAACCTCGACCGGGGCAGGGGTGCAGGTGCATCGTTCACGCTGTTGTCCGCGGCGAGGGAGGAGACCAACGACTGCCCGCGCGTCCCGATCGGCGGCCATGCCATTCTCTCCGAGAGAGCGCCGGCTCGGGAGGGCCTCCGACCCCTTCTTCCTCCCTGCGGTATTGTGGCCAAGATGCGGCCTCCCGACGCCGTCTTTGCCACATGCCGACGACCCTCAGGTATATATTCCTTCGAAACCTTCCTTGCTCTACTGCCCCAGCTCCCTTCGTGTGGATCCTTTTCTACTTCCGTCCGCTATTCCAAAGACACCTAGACCTCTACTATTATTAGAAGTAAAGCTAGTTCATATGGTCGACTCTAAGTGTTGGTTCAAACAGGGAAGAAAGTGGTAAAGTTGTAGCATGAACCTAGGACTTGGTTCTAAGAGGAAACGGGGGAAAGTAGTAATATATGTCACTGTTTAAATAACCGTATTTCGTATTTGCGCAAACAGGGATGTCTGTCTCCATATCGTTCGGGATGTATGTCTCCATATCGTTTCTATCCGCGCAATCAAAAGCACACACCTCAGTTTTAGTACAACTGCACAAAATGAGATGGCTATACCTTGTTGTCGTCATCTAACCTCCCGTCTTCAAGGTATCCCTACATTGGTAGTACCTAAGGTAGAATGACCAACACAATCTAAAAGAAGTTGATTCGTATGTTTTACTTCCTAATTGCAGTGCAGTGATGAGCGAAAACAACTGCATCCTAGTCCGGTATGCACTTTCTACCAGTTCATCCATGGACCGAGGACTAGCTGGCACGGCTGCACCGCGGTTTTTTGGACAGGTGCGCGGACAAGAGGCATTGTGGTCTGCTTATTTCTGCAAATAGCGGTGCTTAAATTTAGTGGAATGCACAAGAATTTCACCTGGTTAGTACACTGCATGGTTCGGTTCAGCATTCTAGCTGAGACCACGATTATAATTGGTTATTCTGGAATGAGGGAACCTAACCTTGGATGGTGGCAACACGAAAAAGCCAGAGTGAACTCCAGGAAATTTAAGCCTGCCGGGAGGCCCTTTGCTAAGAGAAGCCTTGCTTGTTTTTTCCTGATTTGTAAACCTTCTCACAACTTTGTCTTTTGCTGTGAACTAGTATATGTTTGTTATGTTCTATGAATCATTGAGATGTATAAAATTGCTTAACTTATGCTTTTCAAGTTTTTTATGAAGATGATTTTAATGTGAGTGTTCCACATGAGCGCTGGACTAGCGTGTGAACGTTTGGAATTTATTACATTGTGGCCTCAATTAACTGCATGAACCACTGTAACAAGATACATAGTTGCTTATATGTCAGACAGCAGATTGTTGATTGTTAGCTGGTCGATAGCCTAGTGTTGAAGCGTGCTGAGCCAATGTGCCGTGTTTGCACAACTGCTTACAAGTGGGGTAGCACCAACAGTGTTTACAAGTACTTATGTATACGTGAGCGCACAGTTCTCGAACGAGTGCAATATTTCATCAAAACACACACTGCTCGTATGATAAACCATGACAACTTATGTCTTACCATGCCATATTCATGAAAAAACTAGTGAGGACGCATCTGTTTCGGCAACAATTACGATGGTTCTCACATGATTCGCGGGAGTAGCAGTCGTTCCCATAGACGGATTCAAACAGAGTACTAGCCCTAAAGGGGTCAATAACAGGCAAGGTTCTAATAATTAGACACAATCCAAACTACTATTAAACACTAGTTGGGGCAACTATTTCATGCCTCGATCTAATTTGGGTTGGGCACAAGATGGACCTTACCATGAACATCATCGAGGACATCCAACAGCAGCTCAATCCTATGAACCTTCATGAAGAAAACCTTGCGGCCTTGTCACTGATAAACTTGTTTGTGGAGGCATGCCACGTCATCTTCCCACGTAATCTTGACAAGAACGGTATGCCTCACAAACAAAGGAGTAGCTTTGAACTTCTTGTGCTTCAGTACACCCTGGACAACACGCCTGACAATAGTGAGGCTGGAATAAAACTCTTCATTGGTATAACCGCAAATGGCTTCCAGGATCCAACAGCCTAAGAACTCTGTTTTCCCAGTGCATATATTCAGGTCATCCGCCTCATAGCGAGTGACATGTACAACCACACAATCCTTGTCTACATCAGGGCTCTAATTGAAACAGAAACAAATTCTGAATTACTTTTCAGTATAAGAAACACAAGTTATTTAAACCACTATGTTAGCATGGCATCGAAGCTAATAAAATTTTGCATTATTAATCACCACATACTTAGATGAAAAACCACAATCGAGATCGGCAAAGAAGGAAACCACCTTCGGCAGCTCAGCGATGGGGGGGGGACACATCCTCGAAGGGGGAAAACTGCTCCTGCAATGCCACGAGGGCTGTAACCTCAAACGGGGCATTGGCCATCTTAGTAGTGGCCGTGAGCGTATCTGTGGTCGGCTCGGTGGCTTCCTCCATCTTCTTGGAGCTCTCTGTCTCGTGCGGATCAGCCTCCCGCGTCTGCTCCAATATCGGCAGATCTTTGCCTGGTTCACCTTGGTCCATCATGAAACTGACGAATACTAGGAGACCACTGAAAGGAAAACACAATCGCAATGACAATGAAACAAAAAAGAGAGTGAGGATCGGTTACTGCTTTGCAAAAGTTCCTTTTTTTCTCTGAACGAAAATATACCAACATCACGGATCCGCTTACCTTCCCTTCGTTGGGAGAGAAGAATAGTGGCAGATGCGAGTGCTGCCTTTCTTGAAGACGGTGAGGGAGAAGGGGATTCAACGAAGAGTGAAATGATGGTTGCTTCGTCCATCAAACTTAGACTGTGGGGAGGTGGGGTTTTGTGATACGACGGCTCGTTACTGCCGTGCTACGACCGGGGTGACTCTCCGCCTACATAATGCCTTCTAATTTGGTGGATGGCATTTGGGCCCGCGTGCTGCATGGCCCGCATGTCGGTGAACAAAAGTATAAAGGCATTCGGTAGAGGGAGACATTTCAGTGACCTAGGAGGAGCCAGAAGTGGTAGAGTGTCTCCACTGTACTAGTAGTAATTGTTTTTCTGGGTAGCTGTAGAGTGTGTCCACTGTACTAGTAGTAATTGTTTCTCTGGGTCCAAGACAAAACAGCCCATCCACACTAGTAAATAGTAAAATCAATTCAAAAGCCCATATATTTACTGAATGAGAGGTGCTACCCACACCCAGCACACCCCCCCCCCCCCGAGAAAAACCTGGGTGCTCTTCTTCCTCCTCGCTCCCACCCACCTCACGTCAGCTCGCTCCACTCGTACCCCTAAATTCCTCACCTCACTCCTACAGAAAACCCCCAGCTCCCCTTCTTCTTCGCTCGCACTACAACTAGGCTCATCTTTCGTTACTCTGCTCAAATCCGTGAGCGCGACGCGACGCCCTCGATGAAAATGGAGTCGGCTGACCCCAGCGCCAAGAAGATGAAGCTCCCACCAGCGGCAACACCTATTGTAGATCCCGCACCCGGCAGCGCGGGGAGAAGCGGCGACCCCGTCCCAACCGGATCCCAGGAACCTGTAGAATCTTGGGTGGACCACATCAGCAATCTCCCAGACGCCGTCCTTGGGGAGATCATCTCGCTTCTCCCCACCAAGGATTGTTGCCGCACCCAAGTCCTCTCAATTCAGTGGTGCCCTCTATGGCGTGCCGAGCCCCTTAATCTCGACTGTCATCAGCTATCTCTCTTCAATGATTTTGAAATCCCCAGAGCCATCATCTCCTCCCACCAGGGCTCCGTTCAAAGCCTCTGCATCCCGTCATGCTACCTAAGCAAGCGTACCATGCCCTACACGGTGGACGCCTGGCTAAAATCCCCTGAATTCATAGAACTACAACTGCTTGAGTTCTACTATTCCCCTGGAAATCACATACCACATACCGAACGCCATGAACTTGTGCCCTCAGCATCGATGTCCATCTCGCGGTTTTCCTCCTCTCTCCACACAGCCACCTTTGCGCTGTGCTACCTACCAGACATCTGGTACTAAACCTTCGACTCCCATTTCTCAAGAAACTTTCACTTGTGCGGGTTCATATATCGGAGGCCTCATTGCACAGCATCATCCACTCCAGTTGCCCTGCACTGGAGTGCTTGGTGCTTATTTTCACAATTAGAATCGTTTGTCTCCAAATAAAGTCGCCTAACCTTGTAAGAATTGGAATTTCTTTTGATGGAAGGCAGCTCATCATCCAAGATGCGCCTTCACTTCAAAGGTTGATCCTTGATTCTAGTTATTCACCGTTGCAAATAACCATCCTCTCTGCGCCTAAACTGGAGACATTGGGTGTAATACATGATCTCTGTGCTCATTTCAATACGGTGTTTGGCTCCACAGTTCTTCAGGTACTTTATATTATCATCTACACTTGTAACCATAAGCTGCATTTTAAATTTCTGCGCATAAGTTATATATCATCTTGGAGTACACATTTTGTACTAATATTGTGTTCTATGCTCAATGAAGAGTTTCTCCATGGATGGCCTATCAATGGTGCTCGATTCTGCCAAGATCTTATATATCCAAATGAATAGTTTTGATCTGAACAAGATTATTGGCTTGCTGCAATGCTTTCCATGTCTGGAGAAGTTGTATATAAAGGTGATAATTTCACGCACATTGGAAGCCCGCGTATAGTATACTAGAGTTAACTGTTCAGCTGTTGCTCTTTCGACACTCTTCTTTTAGACCTTAACTGTTTTCAATCTTTATGTCTATTTAGGCAACATGATAGGGTAAGAAAGTTATAACCAATCGGTGGATTCGTAAGCATCGGGATTTTCTCACTTCTCATGAGATTCGATTGAAGACAATACGCTAGAATGATATGTAGCCAACCGTGCAAACACTAGATTTGTCACATTCTTCCTGATGAATGCGAGGTTACTATTGTCCATCAGGCTTAAGTTTATCAGCAGCATGGTTTTGACGGATGGGTATGTCGAAGAGCAAAAAAAGGAGTTTCCGGTGGGGAAAAGAGCTTTTAAACGTGACGGGCTTCTATTTACAACATATTGTGTTCATAATCCAGTAAATTTTACGACCCAGGATGTTCATTCTATGGACCTGACTGATCCATTTGACTGTGACTGCCGAAAACAGTGCTGGAGTTAGATGTTGTTGCCCTTTACAACCTGGGTTTTTTTGTAAACTTGATGAACAATTAACCCTCATGCTTTTGTACAGTTTGTAAGCTGGAGTTAGATGTTCCTGCCCTTTTCAACTCGGCTGTGACTGTCATATTTTCTTCGAAACAAGGCAAATGGCTTGCCATTCGTTTAACTTAGAGTGAAATATTGTAACAAATCCCAACCAAGGGAAATAACATCACTCTCGCCGGCTGCTTGAGCTCACTGTGCATTACAGAAGCCAAGTGATTAGCCCCCACCAGCTCCCAGAAACTTATTTCGAACTAGCACATCAAATGGGCTGTAAATTTTCATAGGAAAGGCTGCATGACCATGACAGATTTGGATTCTAACATGGGACCCGCGAGGAAATAGCCTCTCCAAGGTGGTGTCGACTTACTAGACAGACAACAAACGATTCTGCCTACCAGCCGTTGGATTGACATCCAACATCTGTCGTGTATCTTCTATCTCTTGTCTTCTTCTTCCTGCAGCCGCCCAAACCAAACCACCCCGTCGGCTCCGCCTGCTCCCGCCTCCCATGGCTGGCTGTGCCTCCGCTGCCCTACCGTACGTACCCTCCAACAGTTGGCCAGTCCCTCCCTTGTCAACGTCGTCAACAACCGAGAGGAACAAGGAGATGACTGTATGTGGAGAGGATGACAGTAGGGACCCACCAGCGTCATGGCAGTACGCAAGCAAGTGCCTCTATATTACAAGCCCAAAAATATGGTTTCTCCTAATGGTTGGACATCTGGGGCTCACGCCATTGTCAATGTAGTCAATAAATGAGAGAATTACACTACGAGCGGCTGACACCAGGGACCCAGCAGGTCGCGCAGTTTTTTTAGGAACAAGCAGTTGTTATTTATACTGGTTTTAGCGACGGATCAGGGTAACAACGGGGCTGTGCGGGGGCTGTGGCCCGTCTAGCCAGGGTTTTATTTATGTTTACCACATCATGAGCTCAGTTGTGTTTTTTTCTTGCTGAAAATGGTTAGGCCAGTTCTATTTTTTTTAAAGAAATACCCAAACAAGGCCTACTTGCTTTATCGGCCCTGCTGGGATGCCAATCTTTCAAGATGAGGAGAGTTTCATTCGGTTTGCCCAAAACACATCAAACCGGGAATTAGTTTCAATTTTTTTCATTACAAGATTTTAAATTCCATTGATTTTTATGCGTGGACAATTATTTGGATTTTATATTTATATAAATTATTTTTCAAAATAGTTTGAATGTGAATCAATATTTTTGGATTAAAAACAGTTGACCGCACCGAAATATGCAAAATTTCGTATACTTTTAACCGTGGCCACAATATGGGGTGTAATGCTAACAAAAAGAAGATGGGCTCCAAAAAATTCTTAAGAATTAGCAAATGGCCTGTACATTATTAGAAATAATGGCAGATGGGTTGTATGCTGTTTTCCACAGATTTGAGGCTGACTTGTGCGCCTACTATAGGTTGGCGCGTATGCTTTCATAAAGAAAAAGGTTGACGCACACGCAACGCCCTGTCAACTTAGTCAACACACGAGAGCAGTGACTGTTGGATGTCCATACAACGGCTGTTGTGCTTCTTCAATCTCTGCTCTTCATGCTCCAGCCGCTCAAACAAGCGCTGGCGGGACTGCCTGCTCCCTCCTCCCGCGGCCAGCTATGCTGCCGCGCAGGCCTCACGGCCCCACCGTACTCCCATTGCTGGCCTAGCCATCCCTCTACTCACCCACACATGTTGTTATTCTCCAGGGACGACGAACGAACTAGTAAAGCCTCATACTCCTCCGCGTGGGAAACAACCACGAGTATTCCCTGGCCCCGTGTCGTTCCCTTCCTAGGCCTCAATGTCGTCCACAGCCCTGGTGCTCTCGGTGCGGCCTGGTCAACATGGTCAATGAATGACATCCATCGGAAGTGGACAACACGTGGAGGGCTGACAGCTAGGCCCATGGACGCACGCAAGGAAATGCCTCCTTATTATGCGCAAAATAATGATTCCTCCACTTGACAGCTAGGACCCACAGGAAGGGCCTCTGTATTTCGCAAAAAAATGTTCCCCCCGCTGACAGGTCGGACCCACCAGCTATATCTTCGCACGCAAGGAAGTGCATCCTTATTACACCCAAAAAATGAATACCCCCAGCTAGCTGGGACCCACCATATTGTTGGGCTGACTTGTGGGCCTACTAAGTTGACGGGGACGGAGGGCTTTGTCAACTTAGTCAATACACCAGTGACCGTATGATGACCATCCAACGGCCATGGTGGTTGTTCAACCTCTGGTCTTGTTGCTCCAGCCGCCCAAAGCAGCGCCGGTCGTGCCGCCTGCTCCTGCCTCCCGTGGCCGGCTGTGCTACCGCGGAGGCCTCACCGCCCCCATACTACTCCCACCACTGGCTAGGCCATCCCTCCACTCACCCATCCCCCCCTGTTATTCTGCGGCAACGGCAGCCTCACACCGCCACTACTAGGAAAAGGGCTATAGATAGGATTGATACTAATGGCGCACCTGGTAAGCGGTGCGCCACTACTATATACTAATGGCGCACCGGACGGAGGTGCGCCATTAGTGTGGAAGACACTAATGGCGCACCAGGCACAGGGTGCGTCACTAGTATTGATTTTTTTTTCATTTTTCCATACACTCTAATGGCGCATGGCGCCGAAGTGCGCCATTACTAGTTCTACCAAGTAATGGCGCACCTTGTAAGCAGTGCGCCATTAGTATATAATATTTTTTAATTTTTTGCAAAACTGCTAATGGCGCACCGTGTATATTTTTCATGGACACTTTTTGATCCCGATCTCGATCCACCCGCACCCTCCCCCGCTAGCTCCGCCGCCGCCAACGACCCACCGCAACCCTCCCCGCTCCACCGCTGCTGACGAGCACCCAGCCCCCCCGCACCCTCCCTCCGCTCCACCGCCCCAACGGGCACCCCCCGCACCCTCCCCCGCTAGCTCCACCACCGCCGACGACCCACCGCAACCCTCCCCCACTCCACCACCACCGACGAGCACCCGGCCCCCCCGCACCCTCCCCCGCTCCACCGCCGCCGCCGATGATATTTCCAAGTAACAAATTTGAACATATTTTTAAAAAATTATTACTGTTTTTATAAAAAATATTACTGTTATGATTTAAACAAGTTTGAACATATTTAAACACAAATAAATATAAAAACAGCATTTAAAATGCATAAAAAATATTGGGGAGCCTGGGAATCGAACCCAGACCTCCTGGTGTGTGTGCTGCGTGCTGACCAGTCTGGCTAGTGGGTGGGTTATGTTGTAGATAGGGTTAGGTTGTAGATAGGGCTAGTGGGCTAGATTAGAACAAAATTCTAATGGCGCACCGAGCTCTGGTGCGCCATTAGAATAGTCGTACTTATGGCGCACGAGATGGTGGTGCGCCATTAGAATAGTCGTACACTAATTAATCCCCAATCTCTCTAATCTCTCCCCTGCCTCATCGATCTCACCCGCTGCCCCCCCCCCCGTGTTCGCCGTCCCGCCTTGCTCCGCCCCCTCCGTCCGCCGCGCCTGCACGCCGTCGGCGACGCCGCCGCCTCTCCTGGCTGTGGTCTTGTGCTGCCCCGACGCCGCCGCCCCGACCGCCGCCGGACTCCACCCCCGCCGCCCCCGCGCCCCCCGAACGGGATCGGCCGAGCGCACGCGCTAGGGTTCCTCACCCCGCCGCCCGCTCCTCTCCTCTCCTCCTCCCTCCGACGAGCGAGGGCCTCCTCCGGCCCCTGCAGCAGCCGACAAGCGCGGCCCCGACGCGCCCACCCCGCCTGCCCCTGCCGTCCTCCGCCACCGATCACCTCCGCAGCAGCCGGCGAGCCAAGGACGGTGCCGTGACCCTCGCCGCCAACCCCGAGCTCCCCTGCTTCCTCTCTGCGCCGTCCAAGGTGAGCTTCCCTACCCCTTTCTCCCTCTCTCTCCATGTCCTGGACCGCAAGATCAAGAGAATTATGCTTTTAATTAAAATTATGCTTTGAACAGTAGAAACAAAAAGCAGAGTATGGACCACTCATCCAATATTTTAAGTGTTCTGATTCATAAGTAAATCACCTTAATTCATTCAGTGTAGGGGAAACTTAGAAGAGAATTCAACATCCTTGGTCTGTTTTATACAAATTCAGTTTAATGTTTGACACAACTGTCCAGTACCAAAGACTTAGGAGTATTGCAAAATATTAAGATAATGGTAACTGGCTTTTCTTCTTTTCGACAACACGCGGGTTGATGGTTTGATAGGCTCCTAACGGTTCATGTATCATCACTTACTGACATCCCAAACATATGCAGAAATATGCCTATATGGCCTAGACCTACAACTATCTCCTTCTATGGATGTTTGCTGAACCGAATAAATATGCCTATAAGGCTAGTACTAGTAGTGCTACTCTCTTACTCCAGTGACAGTCTATTGAGGTCATTAACTCCAACTCAAGTGGGCATAATTCTCTGCAGTAGTATAGCACTTGCAGTAGTATGGCACTTGGAGTAGTGCGGGACAACAGTAGTTTAGTGCAAGTTTCAGTTAATTAGCTGGATTAAAAAAGATGCTTGGTGATCTGCAGGAGTAGGACAAGCAAATCTGCTTGAATATTTGTTTATTCAAAGTAAATGAACATTTTACTGCTAGTGTACTGATAGTGTAATCTAGCTATTGTACTGATATTTCTGTTTCTTTGAACATTTTACTATCAATAAAAATGATGTACTGCTGCTTTCAGTTAATTCAAATTAGCTAAAACCTTTTACTGTCAAATAGTGCTAATGTTTACTCTATGAAATAAACTACTCCATGTCAAATAAACCTTGCTAGGTGAATCTTGTTTGCATTAGGAGTAGTTGCTGGAAATTTACTGAATTTTGTTATGTGCTTTGTGGTGCTAGTTTGCTGGGTTTTGTCTCCGACCATTGTGTCGTGATGAATTTGCAGGTACCCCGAGAGGCCCTTGAGTTTGCCGGAATGTCGATTAACTTCCGTTCCGGCAAATTCGGGTACTCCATATGTCCTATTTTCAGCAAAGGTAATGCTGAAATTTTCCGTGAATTTTAGCATTACTTTGCTAAAAATAGGACATATGGGGTACTTGCGACTAATGCCTGTTATCATGCATGGGTACTAATTGGTCTCTTCTGCTGCTTATCAGAGATGGCGGGAAGCAGCCACCGCCGATCTGCGACACCGCAGTACGAGTTGGATGCTTCCGAGTTCTTCACTATCATACTTGAGGCTTCAGTATCATCCATGACGCAGGTATATAAAACAAGAGATCTCCCCTTCACCCATCTCATTATGATATCTGTTGTTTGCTACATCACTCATTGTCCCAAACTGCAGAGGCTGCCTGACAGTTTTATGAACATGCTGATGGGTGAAGATCCGCCAAATAATGTGAAGCTGCGACAGGCCGGCAGCGGGTTTCGCAGGCAGTGGGATGTGCAGTTGGCGATCAAGAAGGGCCACATGTACATGTCTCGTGGGTGGGAGAAGTTCTACCGTGCCTACGACCTACGTCTGGGGTACTTCCTTGTCTTAAGGTACGACAACGACGCCAACATGCTCATCGTGAAGGTGTACAACAAGACTATGTGTCGCATGCGCTACGCTGCCGATGATGATGCCGGTACGTTCTGCCTCTTCTTATTCCTCTACATTTGGCTTTGTCTCACATCGATTGTTAACGGTCATTGTTGCATTTTGGACAGGTAGGAGCAGCAGCAGCGACACTGGCTACAGCCAAAGCAGCAGCGACTATGGCTGTAGCGAAAGCAGCAGCGATTCTGGCTGTAGCGAAAGCAGCAGCGATTCTGGCAGCAGCATAGACAACAAGAAGGATGATCCGGACTGGAGTGCGGGAGAAGAGGAGCAGAGTGAGGATGAGGAGCTGCAGGATGACGATGGGCATCAGGCTGAGGATGACCTAGCGCTGGTGGTGGCTGACCAAGGGCAAGAGATGGTGGTGGCTGACCATGGGCAAGAGATGGAGGTGGCTGAGGATGACCTAGCGATGGTCGTGCCTGAAGGTGGCCTCGCGATGGTGGTGGTGCCTGACAATGACCACGCACCGGTGGTGGCGCCGGCGATCCCACAGCTGGGCGACATGACCACGCCAATTGTGGTAGAAGACTACATCCCACTGCCTCCACTGCCTCCACCGCCTCGCCGCTCTAGGCGCATCAGGGAGAGGAAGGAGAAGAAGGAGAAGAACAATGCATGAGAACTGAACTTTGTCAGGTATGTCAGATCTCCTATAGGTTAGCTATCCAAAATGATATATATATACTTAGTTACCTATGTTATCTCTAATATGCTTAGTTTCCTATAGGTTAGCTTCATTTTACCTAAGTTGGCTCTAATATACTAACTTAGAGCTTATATGCTTAGTTTCCTATAGGTTAGCTCCAAAATAACTTATGTTAGCACAAAATGATCAAGTTTACATAATAAGCTTATAGTCTTTTTCTTATTCTTCTTCTTTTCCAAAATGACATAGGTTAGCTTCATTTTACCTAAGTTGGCTCTAATATACTAACTTAGAGCTTATATGCTTAGTTTCCTATAGGTTAGCTCCAAAATAACTTATGTTAGCACAAAATGATCAAGTTTACATAATAAGCTTATAGTCTTCTTCTTATTCTTCTTCTTTTCCAAAACTCTTCTTATTCTTCTTCTAGTGTTCTTCTTCTTCTAGTATTCTTCTAGTCTTCTTCTTTTTCTTCTTCTAACTTCTTGTTTATCATTTTGCAGATTTGATTTAATTGACGGAAGCTTGCGTGGATGGAGTGCTTCTTTTCCATTTGTGTTTTTATTTTGTATCAATGTGAAACTTTTGTGAATTGATGGATAACGGTGTTGGATGAACAATGTGAAACTTTTGTAACGACGGAACTATGTGTTGGCTATGTATGTATATATGATGGAACTTGTGTGTTGGATATGATTGCTATATGGATGCTTGTTGTATATATATGTGTTGAATATCTCATATGTGAAATAGTGACCTGAGATTAAGAAAAATAAAATAAAAAAGTTGTTACTAATGGCGCACTACCATGTGCTGCGCTACAAGTATAGCAGATAATAGTGGCGCACTGTGGGCAGTACTAATGGCGCACTGCCTGGTGCGCCATTAGAATACCAGATTCTAATGGCGCACATGTGGTGCGCCATTAGAAAAAAATTCTAATGGCGTGAGGCTAGTGGCGCACCAGCCATGCGCCATTAGAAGGCAAAACTGGTGCGCCACTAGCATGCCTTTTCCTAGTAGTGCGCAGCCGAACCAATGAATGCTCGTACTCCTGTCCGCGTGGGCATCCACTGCCGTGTCTTCCCCGGGTACGCGTCATCCCCTTCCTAGGCCTCCCCGTTGTCCACCGTCGTGGTGCTCTCGGCGCGGCGTGGTCAATGTGGTCAACGACCGACTTCCATCGAAAGAGTACTGTACGTGGAGAGGCTGACAGCTGGGTCCACGGCAGCCGCAAGGAAGTGCCTCCTTATTACACGGAAAATAATTATTCCTCCACCTGACAGCGGGGACCCACCGGACGGGCCACTAGTATTTTGCAAAAAAAAACATTTCCCCCTGACTGCTGGGACCCACCGGACGGGCCACCGTATTTCGTGAAAAAAACGTTCCCCCCGCTGTCAGCTCGGACCCACCGGAAGTGCCTCCTTATTACGCACAAAAAAAATGAATACTCCCCCGGCTAGCTGGGACCCACCTTGGTGGTATGCTGACTTGTGGGCCTACTAAGTTGACGGGGATGAAGGGATTTGTCAACTTAGTCAATATGAACGATTCTATCTCCAGTGACCATACGATGTCCATCCAACGACCGTAGTGCTTCTTCAACCTCTGGTCTTCTTGCTCCAGCCGCCCAAAGCAGCACCGGTCGTGGCGCATGCTCCTGCCTCCTGTGGCCGGCTATGCTGCCGCGGACGCCTCACTGCCCCCTACTATTCCCACTGCTGGCCAGGCCCTGCCGTGACGGCAGCCTCACACCGCAGCCGAACCAGTGAACCCTCGTACTCCTCTCCGCGCGGACTTCCACTGCCGCGTCTTCCCCGGCTCCACGTCGTCCCCTTCCTAGGCCTCGCCGTCGTCCACCGCCGTGGTGCTCTCTGCGCGGTGTAGTCAACGTGGTCAAGGAACGACTTCCATCGGAAGAGTACTGTACATGGAGAGGTTGATAGCTGGGTCCACGGCCACAGCCCAGTTTTTTTGTGATTTGCCAAGTCGCTTTGTCAGGCCTGTTGGGCTACAAATCTTTAAAGACGAGGAGAGCTTTCATTCGGCTGGCCGAGAAAATGGCCCATCAATAATGAGAAATGGGTCGTACATTTTTAAAACACATCAAACCGGCAATTTAGTTTCAAATATTTTTTTTGTCATTTCGAGATTTTAAATTACATTAATTTTTATGCATGGAGAATTTGTTGAATTTTATATTGATATACATTTATTTTTAAAATCAGTTTGAATGTGAGTCGAAATTTCGGGATTAAAAACAGTTCGGACCGCACCAAAATATGCAAAATTTTGTATAATTTTTTAACCGTGGCCACAATATGGGCTGTAATGCTAACAAAAAGAATATGGGCTCCAAAAAAACCTTAAGAATTAGCAAATGGGATGTAAATTATTAGAAATAATGGCAGATGGGTTGTATGCTGTTTTCCACAGATTTGAGGCATTCCTAAAAAAAAGGTTGACGCACAAGCAGTGACTATTGGATGTCCATCCAACGGCCGTCATGCTTCTTCAATCTCTGCTCTTCCTGCTCCAGCCGCTCAAACAAGCGCCGGCGGGACTGCCTGCTCCCTCATCCCCGCGGCCGGCTGTGCTGCCACGCAGGCCTCACCACCCCATCGTACTCCCATCGCTGGCCTAGCCATCCGTCTACTCACCCACACCTGCTGTTATTCTCCGGTGACGGCAGACGAACCAGTAAACCCTCGTAAAGTCGTACTCCCCTTAGCGTGGGAAACAACTGCCAAGTCTTCCCTGCCTCCGTGTCGTTCCCTTCCTAGGCCTCGCCATCGTCCACCACCCTAGTCCTCTCGGTGTGTCGTGGTCAACGTGGTCAACGACCGACATGCATCTGAAGGGGATTGTACATGGAGAGGCTAACAGCTGGGTCCACGGCCGCACGCAAGGAAATGCCTCCTTATTACGCGCAAAATAATGATTCCTCCACCTGATATCTGGGACCCATCAAAAGGGCCTCTGTATTTCATGAAAAAAATGTTACCGCCGCTGACAGCTCGGACCCACCAGCTATATCTTCGCACGCAAGGAAGTGCCTCCTTATTACGCACATAAAAATGAATACTCCCCCTGTTAGCTGGGACCCAATATAGTAGCAGGCTGACTTGTGGGCCTACTAAGTTGATGGGGACGGAGGGCTTTGTCAACTTAGTCAATATACATGATTCGAGCTCCAGTTACCGTACAATGTCCATCCAACGACCGTAGTGCTTCTTCAACCTCTGGTCTTCTTGCTCCAGCCGCCCAAACCGGCGATGGTCGTGCCTCGTGCTCCTGCCTCCCGTGGCCGGCTACGATGCGGAGGAGGCCTCACCACCCCCTACTACTCCCACCGCTGGCCAGGCCATCCCTCTACTCACCCACACCACCTGTTATTCTGTGGCGACGGACCCCTCACACAACAGCCGAACCAGTGAACCCTCGTACTCCTCTTCGCGTGGGAATCCACTACTGCGTCCTCCCCGGCTCCGCGTCGTCCCCTTCCTAGGCCTCGCCATCGTCCACCGCCGTGGTGCTCTCGGCGCGGCGTGGTCATTGTGGTGAACGACCGACTTACATCGAAAGAGTACTCTACGTGGCGAGGCTGACAGCTGGGTCCACGGTAGCCACAAGGAAGTGCCTGCTTATTACGCGCAAAATAATTATTCCTCCACCTGACAGCATGGACCCACCGGACGGGCCACCGTATTTTGCAAAAAAATGTTTCCCCCCTGACTATTGGGACCCACCAGCTACGCCTTCGCATGCAAGGAAGTGCGTCCGGGCAAAAAAACGATTCATCCTCCTGACTGCTGGGACCCACCAGCTATATCTTCGCACGCAAGGAAGTGCCTCACATTCGGGACCCACCTGGTCGAAGCGTACGTAGCATTGGTATTCTGGTCACGAATGTGTATGTACATATATACTGGTCGATGTAGAGGCGTGCACGTGTTGTAGTAGAGGCGCGCATGTAGCATGTACACGTACGTACAGCGGCCAGGGTGCAAGAAAGAAAATACGGCCACGTATGTGTACATACGGGCAGAGTCTTGAACACCTACTCACGCATACGTACGACCAGGGCTCGTGTACATGGCTGGGTCGGAACGGAGAAACAGTGTCGTGGTCGTGTTCATGGGGAGGCAACGGAATGCGTCGTGTTCATGGGGAGGCAACGGAATGCGTCATGTTCACCGGGAGGCAACGGAACGCGGGGAGCCAACTGGCTGGGTCGGAACAGAATGCGTCGTCGTGTTCATCGGGATGGCTTGGACGGAATAGGCGATGGAAACGAGGCCTAGCGTACCGCAGAATGGAGGAAACGGCCTTGTGTTTGACTGGCCACGTTCGAAACGGGATCATGTTCATCGGGAGGGGTGTGGCGTACTGCAAAACGGAGGAAACGGACCTCCTACGGTCGAAATGGGAGTCCTATTGATCATGAGCGGTGTGGCGTACCACAAAACGGACGAAATGGCCCTCCTACGGTCGAAACGGGGGCCCTCCTACTCTTCGGGGGCAGAACCTGCCGCAGAGAGCACCGATATACAATCATCACCAAACAATGTGCGACAATATGATGCATGCATGAGACATGGCAAAATTAGTGTATTGGGCTAATGCAACTAAGACCAGATGGGTTTGAACCATTTTGAATCAAAGATTCAAGTTCCAAGCTCATATATGGACCTTAATAGTGCTTTATCATGGTCTGCACTAAACAGAAGGTTAACTTGCTTATACATGCATGAAACCAGTACAGATGGATAGATTGGATTTTTCTGATCATTTTTCATATATAACACTTTGCATTTGGAGCTACAGATTAATTTCTATGAATTTTTTAAGTTTGTAATATATTTTTTGGAATTTCCTGTATAAGAATAAATCCAGTAAATGAGTTATTGCGTCAACATTGCATCAGGGTGATGTCAGCAGTGAACGGGGACGGTCCAGGTCAAACTTGACCTGTGGGTCCCGCGTGTCAGTGTCATTAGACTAACTAATTTTAGTTAGTACTAACCCTAGGTTAATTAGCACGGCTGGGCCCCACCTGTCATTGACCCAGGGGGTCAAACTAGGTCCACCCGGGGTCAAGCTCGGTCAGCGGGGTCAAACTCGCTAGCGTTTATCCGTCGGCGAGGCCAAACGTGGCGGGGCAATGCGAGATTCATGCTCCGGCGACCAAAAGGGCGGCGGAGGGCATCTACGTGTAGCTAGGGGCAGGCCGCGTCCAGTGCTGGCGGTGGTTGGGCTCGAAGTCGCCGGAAACGGTGCCAGCGACGACCTTGGCGGCTGCTGGAGCTCGGGCAAGCTCGGGCTCGTCGCTAGGAGGCACGGCGAGGTGCGTGGAGTGGTGCGGTGGGCTCCTGGGGGTGCGATGAGGCTAACGGGCAGGGTGGCGGGGCCGTTGCGTGGCCGGAGTCTCGTCGGCAGTGAGCTCGGTGGAGGCGCGTGCGGTTGAGCTTTGTGCGGTTGCTATGGTGCTCGAGAGAGGGGACGGAGAGGATGGGGAGGTAGCTAGGCTCACGGTGGTCACGGCAGAGCGGACGGCAAGGTCGTGGACGAGCTGGTGCAGCGGTGACGGTGAAAGGGATCTCCGGCGATGGGCGGTGAAGACGAGGTCGGTGGAGGCGGTGCAGAGCGTGCGAGCGCTCAAGGCTCGGCTAGCTTGATGGAGCGGATGATGGCGGAGCTCGTGGACACGATGGAGTGGCGTGAGGACGACGGTGGACGCGGCTACGATGGCGGTGAGGCGGCAGCTGCTTCGGCCATGGTGGGAGAGGGTGAGAGAGAGGACAGGGGGGAAGAATGAGATGTCCAGAGGCTCGGGGCAGCGCCAAGGAGGCCCTTCGAGGCGTCGCGCTGGCGCGGGCGACGCAGGCAGGCAGGGAGGTGGCGTGGCGAGCTCGGCGGCGTCGTGGTGTCCCTCCTCAGCCTACTGGAAGAGGTGGGTGGTGACTGGCATGCGCCAGGTAGGCCGGCCCAGTGTAGGTAAGTGGCCTCTGGCCTTTCTCTCTCTCTCTCTTTTTTATTTTAATTGTTTTTCTATTTTTCTGTAAATGTCTGGCTTTATTAAAAATAGCTAGACATTTCCAAAAATCCTGGAAATAATTCGGGGCTTTATTTAGATTATTTCCAACAGCCCACACTTATTTCCAGAATTATCTGAGAATTTAAAATATTTGATATTATTTAAATGCCCAAACTCAAATAGCTAATGATTTAATCCAGTGACCTTATGTGTCCTAGAAAAATGTGAACCAATTTTGGCAGAGGTTCTAACCCAAGACAAAAATGATGGACATTTTAGAAGGGAATTTCAGGTTCATTGGAATTATTTTTAGTAAACCCTAGTTGGTTTCAGGGGGGCTGGGGGTTCTGTCATCCCCATTTCCAGTTTCTGATGAAAGGTAAACATGATGCAACACTCTAATGCATGAACTAGCTAGGGTGTGACAACTCACCCCCGCTCAGAAAAATCTCGTCCCGAGATTTAGGATCCTCCGGAAAGAAGGCGGGATATTCAAGTCGAAGATGATCCTCCCTTTCTCAGGTTGCTTCTTTCTCAGAATGGTGTGACCATTGAACCTTGAGAAACTTGATATTATGATGTCGAGTGGTACGCTCGGCTTGATCGAGGATACGAACGGGGTACTCTCGATACGTGAGATTATCTTCAAGACCAAGCATTTCGTGGGGAAACAAGAAGCAACGCCTGAGTTGAGAAACGTGGAAGACATCGTGGACTCTGGAGAGATGCGGAGGTAGTTCCAATTGGTAGTGTCGGCGTTCTGGGAACGGGGATCCCCAAACTTGCCTGCCTGCGGCCTACGGCGTGGCTCGAGTGGTGGCCCAGTACGGCCCATCTTCATCAGCGCAAGACTCAATACCCTCTCGAGGGGCCAAGCCTCGCGGGGCGGACGACACAAGACTTCCTCTAGAACGGCCTCGCCAGGCATGCTCGCGAGGAGGCGGAGAGATCAAGGCAAGGTACCTCGCGAGGTGCTCGTGACGCAAACCATAACGATCGAGACCAAGCGGGCGCCAGGAGGGCGCCGGCCTGCGCAGTGTCCTTGTTTCCTCTTTGGTGCAAAGGGGGCAAGCACAGGCATGGAGTACTGAGGCATCAGGTAAAGGTTGCCATTTCAGTGCAATGAGACCAAGACCAGCAGAGCGGCAGGATGAAGAGTAACTAGTAAAGCTTTGGAAAGATATGTAACATGTATAGGCTTCCCCTACATGTATGCAATCATGTAAACATAGTATGTAAGAGCATGTGAATGCATAAGCATGTCAGAGCAAGCAATGAGTTACATGTATCTTGGCTATATGCAACAGCGCAAATGATGTAGATACAAGAAGTGTACCTTCATGTCCATGAGTCCTTCTTGCAAATAATGTGTGTAGCAGCAAGAGATCATCATGCGCATGAGTGTGATTCATATACTTACCTTGTGGTCTTGAGCTGGCTTTGGTCGAGATGAACTTGAGAAAATAGGGTTAAATAACACAAGGACGCTGCTAATCAAAGCAAGTTCAGAAAACCACAAAAGTACCAAGACTTGGATGACATGTAATGAGTGAGTACTTAGTACTCTATTTGGATATGGACATGTCCCCCAAGAATAAAGATATGCAATGAATTCTAAAGATTTTCTTCCGTTAGAAATGAGCTCTTTCTCCCCATGAATCTGATATAGGATAATGTGAGAAGGTAGGGTAAGAGAAAATGAGAGCAAACATATAATCAGAGCAAGAAAAGGCACAAAACATACATTAACATGTCTTTCCCCTCTTAAAGACATGTGACTTCTCTCCTCTTTTGTTAAAAAGCATCCATCTAGAGAAGCTAAGATGTGCTTTCTCTCCCATGTGATAAGCTTTGATGTTCTCTCTCTCCCCCTTGACATCAATTCCCAAGAAGGGATCTTCTGCAGCATGAGTCAAATAGCCTTGGTCCTTGAGTAACATTACAAAGCAACACGTAATTTAAGATGCGAGTGGAGGATAAGAACCATCGAGTGGAGCTGGAGAAGAACTGAAATTTGAATGGCTAAAAGGTTTCTCAGTAGTGAAATCGGTAGCGCCAATCCATATTCATTGGTGATACCGAGTTGGTACTGTCATAGATGATGCATATCGGTCAGACCGGGTTAGTCCTTGTCGGTTTTACCGATGAACAGTCTACAAGGTATCATTATAGTTTGGTCTAGCCGATAGGCATAAATCGGTTAGGCCGAGTTCAATACAGAGGAATTTTTTACACCTCAGCTCACTTGGCAATTAGGATCTCACAAAGATTTGCAGGGAATTAACTAAAGAGTTTGCAATGAATTAGATGCAGAAAAAGCAGAGAAGACAGATAAAAAGAAATGACACCTAGATGAAGTTTTATTTTGAAAAGGGGCACAAATAGGTTAGAAACACAAGTAACAAATAAAGCTAAGAAACACTCGAGAACTTCATCTATAGGAGGTCGGCAACAAAGTCACCTATGTTAGAGTATATTGACTGAGGAGTCAAGTGATAAAACTTGATCGTAGGTCATACTCGTCGTTTAAGCTCAAAATGGGGTTACCATTTTTCGTTTATGCATTTTGATGTATTCAGATCTTGTTGAGCTGCTTTGACCCATGACTTGGGGTAAATTTTCTCCAAGATGGAATAACATACGTTGGGTTGTGTTGATCTTGATAACATAGTTGAACTTGTGTGGGATGATCAAGGTTGATATAGTCCATCAAGAGTTCAGAGCACCACTTGTTGTTTGAGTTCATCTTCCTACATGGGTTAGTCTTGCAAGGAAGCTCACTTGTGTATCCAAAATGATAATCATCAAGCTTGATACCAAATGAAATTTGATATATAGAAATTGTGAAAGGATATGTTGAGTGAATTCACTCTTCCTTGTATTCAACAACCATCTAGTAGAAACTTGGTGATGTAGATATTGTGTAAGATGTGAGTGACTTGCAATCTCATAGATTTGAGCTCATCCTTGCAATTTGCAATCTCATAGATTTGGGCTCATCCAAGTACCTACAAGGGTTAGATTACATGCAAGGGTACAAGTATAGAACCAAAACATATGATCATCATCATAAGAGAAATATTAAGGATTAGTCATGAAGACAAGCTCATGCCTTGCATGTATCCAAATGGAGTTTCTACTCCAAGTTTGAGGCATCAATAATGTTCAATTCACCTCTCAAATGGCAAAATACTTTCTCATCAAGCGGTTTGGTGAACATATCCGCCAATTGCTTATCGGTACGAACATGCTTAAGACTGATGTCTCCTTTAGCAACATGAGCTTTAATGAAATGATTACGAACTTCGATATGCTTAGTTCGAGAATGTTGCACGGGATTCTAAGCAATCTTAATAGCACTTTCATTATCACAAAGCAACGGAACATGTTTCACATCTATCCCATAATCCTTATGAGTTTGGGTCATCCAAAGTACTAAGCACAACATGAACTGGTGGCAATGTATTCGGCTTCCGCGGTGGATAGGGATACTGAGTTTTGTTTCTTGGAGGACCAAGATACAAGAGATCTACCAAGAAATTGACAAGTACTCGAAGTGGACTTCCTATCAACCTTGTCACCGGCATAGTCCGAGTCGAAATAGCCAACAAGATCAAAAGAAGACCTCTTAGGATACCAAATGCCAAAATTTTCTGTATGAATTAAGTATCTCACTATCCTTTTCACAACCTTAAGATGAAATTCTTTAGGGGCCGCTTGATATCGTGCACACATGCACACACTTAGCATAATATCGGGACGAGAGGCACATAGATATAATAATGAACCAATCATAGAGCTGTAAAACTTTTGGTCAACCAGTTTGCCATCCTTAGTCAAGTCAAGATGTCCACTAGTAGGCATGGGTGTTTTCATAACTTTGCTTTCTTCCATGTTGAACTTCTTGAATAAGTCCTTGGTACACTTTGTCTGGGAAACAAAGGTACCCTCCTTAGTTTGCATGATTTGCAAACCAAGAAAGAAGTTGAGTTCACTCACCATAGACATCTCAAACTTCTCCGACATTAGCCTTCCAAACTTTTCACTAAAATGAGGGTTAGTTGAACCAAATATGATATCATCCACATAAATTTGGCAAACAAAATAATTCACCATTAACTCTTTTAGTAAAAAGTGTAGTATCAATTTTTCCAATCTCAAAGCCTTTTTCAATAAGGAACTTAGTCAAGCATTTATACCAAGCTCTAGGAGCTTGTTTAAGACCATAAAGAGCTTTGTAAAGTTTGTAAACATGATTATGTTTCTTGGGATTAATAAATTCGGGAGGTTGTTTAACTTCCTCCTCAATTTCACTATTTAGAAAAGCACTTTTGATGTCCATTTGGTATAAAGTAATATCATGGTGATTAGCATAAGCAAGTAAGACGCGTATGGATTCAAGTCTAAAGTCTAGAAACGGGGGAATATGTGTCTCACCATAGTCCATATCTTCGACTTGAGTGTAGCCTTGGGCGACGAGACGGGCCTTGTTGTGTACAACTTGTCCATCTTCATCTTGCTTATTTCGAAACACCCACTTGGTCCGATGACATTTTGGTTGTCGTCCGACTTTTCTACCAATGTCCACAATTTTTTTGACTATAAACAGTAGGGTAAAACCCCACTGCAACTTTTATTAATTAAAATAAAATAGCAATCTGACAGAAGTAGTCTTAAGGGCTTGAGATAATCCCTAGAAGAAAAGAAAAAGACATTAAGAGAAAGTTAAAAAAAACTAAAACAAAAGCTACAAAGAAAAAAGAGAATAGCAAAATAAAACAAAAAAGAAAAAAGAAAATTACAAAAGGTCTCCAACCAAACAGAGAACTGCCTCTCATGCTTCTATTTTATCCTATATATCAGTAGTTTTAGTTCCTCTAGAAAGATGAATTTCCAGCCATGAAATGAAGGTGTTATATTCTCAAAGATCTTGTTATTTATGGTTATACAAATGGCCCATGATCCTAGAATGATTATCTCATGGATAATTGAGCTTATCTTTCAGATCTTGAAAAGCTTCCAGTATAAGTTGGGTGTTCTTGTTGGGCAAATAAAATCCCAGCATTGCCTTGCAAATGGGCATCCCCAGAAAAGATGATGTAATGTTTCTTCTTTTTGGCAATCTCTTACTGCACAATTGTATGCTTCTAGCTCGTAGTTCTTTCTCGTAAGCAAGTTCCTTGTGTTAACTCTATCCTGTAACAGCTTACAGAAGAAAACCTTATGTTTTGGCTGGCATGAACATTTCCAAATCCAATTGAAGTGAGGTGGAGTTTGCTTGTACCCAATCAACACATTGTATGCTTTGATGGAGGAGTAGAATTCATTTCCCTAGATGTAACTCCATGTGTCGAGTGAATCTAAGTATTCAGATTGTCTCAGAGAGATGCATATGTCTTCCATTTCCAAAAATTCATCATACGCTTCTGTTGTCAGTGGTAAGTAGAACATCTCCTAAAGGTATTCAGTGTTTACCACATGTTGGACATTTGTTTGTGGGTTCTTGGCAAATGAATGAAGGTGATGGAATTTATGCTTGAGTATTGATTGATGCCAAAGATCATCCCAGAAAAATGTAGTCTTACTATCTTCCACATTACATCTGGCAATTGCTTTGAACTGATCGATGAGAGCTAGGTTTGATTTTCACCAAAAAGAGCCAATCATATCATCTCCTATAAGTTTCCCATCATTATAGTAAGTTTCCCAAATTAAGTTAACCCAAGGTATATCATGCCTATTGAAGAACTTATGTAAATTTTTCATGAGGAGAGTTTTGTTCTGTGTGTAAGTGTCCATGATTCCCAATCCTCCTTGACTTTTTGGCCTACAAACTGTGTGCCAAACCACCAATGCTGGTCTTCTATCCTCCATGTCAGAGCTTCTCCAAAGACAATGCCTTAAATATTTTATGATCTGTTTGTTGATGGTAATAGGAATGTCCAAACAACACATGAAGAATATAGATAATGATGTAAGTACTTATTTCACCAGCAATAGCCTTCCTGCCTTGGTCATGAAAGTAGATATACCAGCTAATCTCTTTGCAATTCTGTTGACAAGGGGGAGACACTGTTCCACAGTTGGTTTGTATATTCCCAAAGGAAGTCCCACATAAGTAAAAGGAAAATGTCCTCTCGCACATTACAGTGTGTGAAGGAAATATGCCCTAGAGGCAATAATAAAGTTGTTATTTTATATTTCCTTATATCATGATAAATGTTTATTATTCACGCTAGAATTGTATTAACCAGAAACTTGATACATGTGTGAATGCATTGACAAAACACTGTGTCCCTAGTATGCCTCTACTAGACTAGCTCGTTGATCAAAGATGGTTAATTTCCCTAGCCATGGACATGAGTTGTCATTTGATAATGGGATCACATCATTAGTGGAATGATGTGATGGACAAGACCCATCCGTTAGCTTAGCATTATGATTGTTCCGTTTTATTGCTACTGCTTTCTTCGTGTCAGATATATATTTCTCCGACTATGAGATTATGCAACTCCCGGATACCGGAGGAATGCCTTGTGTGCTATCAAATGTCACAATGTAATTGGGTGATTATAAAGATGCTCTACAGGTATCTCCGAAGAAGTTTGTTGGGTTGGCATAGATCGAGCTTAGGATTTGTCACTCCGAGTATCGGAGAGGTATCTCTAGGCCCTCTCGGTAATGCACATCATATGAAGCCCTGCAAGGAATGTGACTAATGAGTTAGTTGTGGGATGATGCACTACAGAACGAGTAAAGAGACTTGCCGGTAACGAGATTGAACTAGGTATGAAGATACCAATGATTGAATCTCGGGCAAGTAACATATCGATGACAAAGGGAAAAACATATGTTGACATTGCGGTTCGACCGATAAAGATCTTCGTAGAATATGTGGGAACCAATATGAGCATCTAGGTTCCGCTATTGGTTATTGACTGGAGAGGTGTCTCGGTCATGTCTACATAGTTCTCGAACCTGTAGGGTCCGCACGCTTAACGTTCGATGACGACAGGTATTATATGAGTTATGTGTTTTGGTGACCAAAGGTTGTTCGGAGTCCCGGATGAGATCATGGACATTACGAGGAGTCTCGAAATGGTCGAGAGGTAAATATTGATATGTTGGAAGGTATTATTCGGACACCGGAAGGGTTCCGGAGTGTATCGGGTACATACCAGAGTACCGGAGGGGTTACCAGAACCCCCCGGTGGATTATATGGGACATATGGGCCATAGGAGGGAGGCTAACCAGCCCACAATGGGCTGGTGCTCCCCCCACAAGGGAGGGGGCCGAATTGGACTAGGGAAGGGGGTGTCTCCCCCTTTCCTTCTCCCTCTCCCTCTCCTTCCCCTTTTCCCCCTCCGGTTGAAGGAAAAAAATAGGGGGGGCCAAATCCTACCAGGAGTGGAGTCCTAGTAGGACTTCTCCCTCCTTGGCGCGCCCCTTGTGGCCGGCCTCCTCCCCTCCTCCTTTATATACGGGGGCTGGGGGCACTCGAAAGCACATCAATTGTCTTAGCCGTGTGTGGTGCCCCCTCCACCGTTTACTCCTTCGATCATATTGTCGTAGTGCTTAGGCGAAGCTCTGAGCGGATCACTTCACCAACACTGTCATCACGCCGTCGTGCTGACGGAACTCATTGAATCCTCCGTGTCTCTACTGGATCAAGAGTTCAAGGGACGTTATTGAGATGAACGTGTGCTGAATACGGAGGTGCCGTACGTTCGATACTTGATCGGTTGATTCGAGAAGACGTTCGACTACATCAACCGCGTTAAGTTAACTCTTCCGCTTTCGATCTACGAGGGTACGTGGACACACTCTCCCCCTCTCATTGCTATGCATCTCCTAGATAGATCTTGTGTGATCGTAGGAATTATTTTGAAATTGCATACTACGTTCCCCAACGGTGGCATCCGAGCCAGGTCTATGCCTAGATGATATGCACGAGTAGAACACAAAGAATTGTGGGCGATGATAGTCAGACTGCTACCACAAACGTCTTACTTTGATTCAGAGGTATTGTTTGGTGAAGCGGCCCGGACCGACATTACATGACCGCGTTCGTGAGACTGGTTCTACCGACGTGCTTTGCACACAGGGGGCTAGCGGGTGTCTGTTTCTGCAACTTTAGTTGAATCGAGTTTGACTATGGCCGGTCCTTGTTGAAGGTTAAAACAACACACTTGACAAAAAATCATTGTGGTTTTGATGCGTAGGTAAGAACGGTTCTTGCTAGAAGCCCATAGCAGCCATGTAAAACTTGCAACAACAAAGTAGAGGATGTCTAACTTGTTTTTGCAGTGCTTGTTGTGATGTAATATGGTCAAGACATGATGTGATATAAATTGTTGTATGAGATGATCATGTTTTGTAATAGAGTTATCGGCAAATGGAAGGAGCCATATGGTTGTCGCTTTATTGTATGAAATGCAATCGCCGTGCAATTTCTTTACTTTATCACTAAGCAGTAGCGATAATCATAGAAACAATAGTTGGCGATACGACAACGATGCTACGATGGAGACCAAGGTGTCAAGCCGGTGACAATGGAGATCATGACGGTGCTTTGGAGATGGTGATCAAAGGCACAAGATGATGATGGCCATATCATGCCACATATTTTGATTGCATGTGATGTGTATATTTTGCGCATCTTATTTTGCTTAGTACGACGGTAGCAGTATAAGATGATCCCTCACTAAATTTCAAGGTATAAGTGTTCTCCCTGAGTATGCACCGTTGCTACAGTTCGTCATGCTGAGACACCACATGATGATCGGGTGTGATAAGCTCTACATTCACATACAACGGGTGCAAGCCAGTTTTGCACGTGCAGAAACTCGGGTTAAACTTGACGAGCCTAGCATATACAGATATGGCCTCGGAACACTAGGGACCGAGAGGTCGAATGTGAATCATATAGTAGATATGATCAACATAGTGATGTACACCATTGAAGACTACTCCATCTCACGTGATGATCGGACATGGTTTACTTGATTTGGATCACGTATCATTTAGATGACTTGAGGGATGTCTATCTAAGTGGGATTTCTTAAGTAATATGATTAATTGAACTTTAGTTTATCATGAACTTAGTCCTGATAGTATTTGCAAATTATGTTGTAGATCAATAGCTCGCGTTATAGCTCCCTTATTTTTTGATATGTTCCTAGAGAAAACTAAGTTGAAGGATGATAGTAGCAACGATGCAGACTGAGTCCGTGATCTGAGGTTTATCCACATTGTTGCACAGAAGACTTATGTCCTTGATGCACTGCTAGGTGACAGACCTATTGCAGGAGCAGATGCAGACGCTATGAATGTTTGGCTACCTCAATATGATGACTACTTGATAGTTTAGTGCACCATGCTTTACGGCTTAGAACCGGGACTTCAAAAAAGTTTTGAATGCCACGGAGCATATGAGATGTTCCAAGAGCTGAAATTGGTATTTTAGGCTCATGCCTATGTTGAGAGGTATGAGACCTCTGACAAGTACTTCGCGTACAATATGGAGGAGAATAAATCAACCAGTGAGCTTGTGCTCAGAATGTCTGAGTGCTACAATTCCTTGAAGCAAGTGGGAGTTAATCTTCCAGATAAGATAGTAATTGATAGAGTTCTCTTGTCACTATCACCATGTTACTGGAACTTTGCTACAAACTATAATATGCAAGGGATGACGAAAATGATTCCTGAGCTCTTCGTGACGCTGAGATCGACGAAGGTATAAATCACGAAATAGCGTCAAGTGTTGATGATTGACAAGACCACTAGTTTCAAGAAAAGGGCAAAGGGAAAGAAAGGGAACTTCAAGAAGACTGACAAGCAAGTTGTAACTCCCGGGAAGAAACCCAAAGCTAGACCTAAGCCTAAAACTGAGTGCTTCTACTGCAAAGGAAATGGTCACTGGAAGCGGAACTACCCCAAATATTTGACGGATAAGAAGGATGACAAAGTGAACAAAGGTATATTTGATATACATGTTATTGATGTGTACCTTACTAGTGCTCATAGTAGGCCCTGGGTATTTGATACCTGTTCAGTTGCTAAGATTAGTAACTCGAAATAGGAGTTGTAGAATAAATAGAGACTAGTTGAGGATGAAGTGACGATGTGTGTTGGAAGTGGTTCCAAGATTGGTATGATCATCATCGCACACTCCCTATACTTTTGGGATTGGTGTTGAAACTAAATAAATGTTAATTTGGTGTTTGCGTTAAACATGAATTTGATTAGATCATGTTTGTTGCAATAAGGTTATTCATTTAAGACATAAAATAATTGTTATTCTGCTTACATGAATAAAACCTTCTATGGTCATACACCCAATGTTGATGGTTTATTGAATCTCGATCATAGTGATACACATATTCATAATATTGATGCCAAAAGATGCAAAGTTGATAATGATAGTGCAACTTATTTGTGGCACTGCCGTTTGGGTCATATCAGTGTAAAGCGCATGAAGAAACTTCATAAAGATGGACTTTTGGAATCACTTGATAATGAATGATTTGATACTTGCGAACCATGCCTTATGGGCAAGATGACTAAAACTCCGTTATCCAGAACAATGGAATGAGCTAGTGACGTATTGGAAATAATACATACCAACGTATGCGGTCAAATGAGTGTTGATACTCGTGGCGGGTATCGTTATTTTCTGACATTCACAGATGTTTGAGCAGATATGGGTATATCTACTTAATGAAACAAAAGTCTGAAACATTTGAAAAGTTCAAAGAATTTCAAAGTGAAGTCGAGAATCACCGTAACAAGAAAATAAAGTTTCTACGATCTGATCATGGAGGAGAATATTTGAGTTACGAGTTTGTCCTTCATTTAAAACAATGTGGAATAGTTTCACATCTCATGCCACCTAGAACACCACAACGTAATGGTGTGTCCTAACATCGTAACTGCACTTTATTAGATATGGTGCGATCTATGATGTCTCTTATCGATTTACCACCATCATTTTGAGGTTATGCTTTAGAAACAGCTGCATTCACTTTAAACAGCGCACGTCAAAGTCCGTTGAGATGACACCGCATGAACTGTGGTTTGGCAACAAACCTAAGCTGTCGTTTCTTAAAAGTTTGGGGATGCGATGCTTATGTCAAAAGGCTTCAGCCCTATAAGCTCATACCCAAATTGGAGAAATGTGTCTTCATAGGATACCCTAAGGAAACAATAGGGTACACCTTCTACCACAAAGTTCGAAGGCAAGATCTTTGTTGCTAAGAACGAAACCTTTCGAGAGAAGGAGTTTCTCTCAAAAGAAGTGAGTCGGAGGAAGTTGAACTTGATGGGGTAATTGTACATACTCTCATTTTGGAAAGTAGCTCATCCGAGAAATTTGTTCCCGTGATGCCTACACAAACTAGAGAGGACGCTAATGATAAAGATCATGAAACTGCAAATCAAGTTGCTACAGAACTTTGTAGGTCAAATAGAGCACGATCTACGCCAGAGTGGTACGGTAATCATGTTCTTGAGGTCATGTTAGTTGACTATGATGAACCTACGAACTATGAAGAAGCAATGATGATCCCAGATTCTGATAAATGGCTTAGGCCATGAAATCCGAGATAGGATCCATGTATGAGAACAAAGTGTGGACTTTGGTTGACTTGCTCGATGATCGGCGAGCCATAGAAAATAAGTGGATCTTCAAGAGGAAGACGGACGATGATAGTAGTGTTACTATCTACAAAGCTCGAATTGTCGCAAAAGTTTTTCGACAAGTTCAAGATGTTGACTATGACGAGATTTTCTCACTCGTATCGATGCTTAAGTCTGTCCGAATCATGTTAACAATTGCTGAATTTTATTATTATAAAATATGGCAAATGGATGTCAAAACTGCATTCTTTAATGGATTTCTTAAAGAAGAGTTGTATATGATACAACCAGAAGGTTTTGTCGATCCTAAAGGTGCTAATTAACAAAGTGTGCAAGCTCCAGTTATCCATTTATGGACTGGTGCAAGCATCTCGGAGTTGGAATATATGCTTTGATGAGTTGATCAAAACATATAGTTTTATACAGACTTGCGGTGAATCCTATATTTACAAGAAAGTGAGTGGGAGCACTACAGCCTTTCTAATAAGTATATGTGAACGACATATTGTTGATCGGAAATGATGTAGAATTTTCTGAAAGCATAAAGGAGAGTTTGAAATGAGTTTTTCAAAGAAAGACCTCGGTGAAGCTTCTTACATATTGGGCATCAAGATCTAGAGAGATAGATCAAGACGCTTGATAAGATTTTTCAATGAGTACATACCTTGACATGTTTTTGAAGTAGTTCAAAATGGAGCAGTCAAAGAGGATGTTCTTGCCTGTGTTGCAAGGTGTAAAGTTGAGTAAGACTCAAAACGCGACGACATCAGAAAATAGAAAGAGAATGAAAGGCATTCCCAATGCCTCAGTCATAGGTTCTAAAAGGTATGCTATGTTGTGTACCAGACCTATTGTGTACCTTATCAAGAGTTTGACAAGGGGGTACGATAGTGATCCAGGAGTGGGTCACTGGACAACGGTCAAAGTTAGCCTTAGTTACCTAAGAGGGCTAAGAAAATATTTCTCGGTTATGGAGGTGATAAAGAGTTTGTCGTAAAGAGTTGCGTTGATGCAAGCTTTTACACCAATCTGGATGACTCTAAGTCTCAATCTGGATACATATTGAAAGTGGGAGCAATTAGCTAGAGTAGCTCCATGAAGAGCATTGTATACATAGAAAATTTGCAAAATACACACGGCTCTGAATATGACAGAGCCGTTGACTAAACTTCTCTCATAAGCAAAACATGATGACACCTTAGTACCCTTTTTGTGTTAATCACATAGCGATGTGAACTAGATTATTGACTCTAGTAAACACTTTAGTTTTTGGTCACATGGCGATGTGAACTATGGGTATTAATCACAAACATATGTGAACTATTGGTGTTAAATCACATGGCGATGTGAACTAGATTATTGACTCTAGTGCAAGTGGGAGACTGAAGGAAAGATGCCCTAGAGGCAATAATAAAGTTGTTATTTTATATTTCCTTATATCATGAAATTTTTTATTATTCACGCTAGAGTTGTATTAACTAGAAACTTGATACATGTGTGAATACATAGACAAAACACCGTGTCCCTAGTATGCCTCTACTAGACTAGCTCGTTGATCAAAGATGGTTAAGTTTCCTAGACATGAACATAAGTTGTCATTTGATAAAGGGATCACATCATTAGTGGAATGATGTGATGGACAAGACCCATCCGTTAGCTTAGCATTATGATCGTTCAGTTTTATTGCTACTGTTTTCTTCGTGTCAAATATATATTCCTACGACTATGAGATTATGCAACTCCCGGACACTGGAGGAATGCCTTGTGTGGTATCAAACGTCGCAACATAACTGGGTGATTATAGAGATGCTCTACAGGTATCTCCGAAGGTGTTTGTTGGGTTGGCATAGATCGAGATTAGGATTTGTCACTCTGAGTATCGGAGAGGTTTCTCTGGGCCCTCTCGGTAATGCACATCATATGAAGCCTTCAAGCAATGTGACTAATGAGTTAGTTGCGGGATGATGCACTACATAACGAGTAAAGAGACTTGCCGGTAACGAGATTGAACTAGGTATGAAGATACCGACGGTAGAATCTCGGGAAAGTAACATACCGATGACAAAGGGAATAACATATGTTGACATTGCGGTTTGACCGATAAAGACCTTCGTAGAATATGTGGGAACCAATATGAGCATCGAGATTCCGCTATTGGTTATTGACTGGAGAGGTGTCTCAGTCATGTCTACATAGTTCCCAAACCTATAGGGTCTGCACACTTAACGTTCGAAGATGATAGGTATTATATGAGTTATGTGTTTTAGTGACCGAAGGTTGTTCGAAGTCCCGGATGAGATCACGGACATGACGAGGAGTCTCGAAATGGTCGAGAGGTAAATATTGATATATTGAGATGGTAGTATTCGTACACCGGAAGGGTTCCAGAGTGTATCAGGCACATACCGGAGTACCAGAGGGGTTACCGGAACCCCCCGGTGGAAGATATGGGCCATATGGGCCATAGGAGGGAGGCTAACCAGCCGACAAGGGGCTGGTGCGGCCCCCACAAGGGAGGAGGCTGAATTGGACTACAGAAGGGGGTGGCGCACCCCTTTCCTTCTCCCTCTCCCTCTCCTTCCCCTTTTCCCCCTCTAGTTGAAGGAAAAAAGAGGGGGGCCGAATCCTACTGGGAGTGGAGTCCATGTAGGACTCCCCCCTCCTTGGCGCGCCCCTCGTGGCCGGCCTCCTCCCCTCCTCCTTTATATACGAAGACTAGGGGCACCCCAAGGCACATCAATTGTCTTAGCCATGTGCGGTGCCCCCTCCACCGTTTACTCCTCCGATCATTGTGACACCCCAAAAATTTGGCCTTGTTTTATTAAATTAAAATTTTGCCAGGAATTAAAACTTTGGATTTCTGAGCTCCATTTTGATTTTTTAAATCATTTCCTTCCCTGTTATGATGAGTTTTTCCCAAAGAGAAAACTTTTCAAATATGTTATTGGACTTGTTTAACCTCTCAAGAAAGACTTTCCTTTTATCAGTGTAACTAATTAATAATTATGTTGCTTGATCTTTATTTTTCTTGAAAAGGGTTTTTCTAGGTTAAATGGCCATATTTGAACTACAACCATTTGATAAATTCACTTAAAATTCCCATAAAAATTTGGAGATGTCATGTGATGTTTTTAAATCTCTATTATGCAAAAATATATTTCATTCATGAAATATTTTGAGCCCTGCACTCAATTTTCCTTCTCTGATCCAGAGTGCATTTTGCACTGCAAACCTTTTAAATATTTCTTTAAAACTTCTACCAAAATTAGGGGAGGTCAGTAGGAGCATATTATTCCACTTTGTGCAAAGATCCAGGGTTGTTCTTTGAAAATATTGAGTGAATCAACCTCATTTCCATTTTGGACCAACTTGATGATTTGTACAGCAACCATAATTTTGCTTGCTCTTTAGCGATTGATTATTTCTCCTACTTATAGTCCCCCATGTTAAACCCTTAAGTCCAGGAGCATGCACCATTTTGATCATTTTTGGTTCATGGAATAATGCTATTTATTTCCTGTCCAGAATTGAAGTTTTGTAAAACTTGCACTAGCAAGTTTCCCCTTTTGCCCAACTAACCTCACCACTCTCTTTTGCATCTAAAGAGACCCCCATCTGGAGTTTTTGGCCACCCCAAGATCTGCCTAAGTGCATGTGGCATTTTGTCAAACACCTGGAGAGCATGACCAGTTTTGACATGAGTTTGGCATTGCACTGTGAACTTGCACCTCGGATCAAACCAGCATGTCCACTAGACTCCCCGTTTCTCCTAACCTAGGTCTGTTAATTGCCAGTCTCAACCAAGCTCTGTAGCATGCTCTGGCATTCCGTCGAACACACTCAGTGCGTGCACTGGACGCGCCCAGAGCGCGCGTATTGCAGCCGCGCGCCCGAGCCGACACGCTGGCCCCCACGGCTTTGGCCTGCTTTGCAGAACCTTGCCGCGCACTCCCTTTCTCTCCGCTACGCGCCAAGCAGCCCCCGCCGCGCCCGGCAGGCCAAGCGCTAGCCGCCGCCGCCGCCCGACAGCCCTGCGCCGTTCAGCGCCGCCCAAGCCTCGCCCGCTCGCCACCTGGCCCTTGGAGCAGTGCGAGCTCATCCGCAAGCGTGTCTGCTAGCCCTCGTCGCCGCCACGTCGCCCTAGCTACAGAACGTCGGTTCGCCAGAGAACTTATCCACGGCCGCCGCGGAACCGCCTTGCCACGCTATAAAAGGGAAGCCCCGAGCGTCTCCAAGCCCTCAGGTAGCCTCATGCCGTCTCACTAGCGCCCCCATCGCCACCAATTGGAAGGGAGCAGGTCTTCTTCAACCTCTCCGGTCAGTTCGGCCACCACCGCCTCCCGGCTCCATTCGGCGCAACCAGAGCTTCCCCCTCTCCGTTCTCTTCACCAGGAACCATCTCATCCTCCCGTGAACTCGTTCCCCTGCTTGATTTTGATCGAGAGCCGTCGCCACCACAAACTCACTTTGTCACTGAAGCTTCCCTCCGCCGCGGAGCTCGCCGCCGGCGATTTACTCCTTCCCCAGCAACCCCACGACCACCGGGAGGACCGCCCCGGCCTTGCGGAGCCATCCCTACCCTCTGGAGCCCGCGAGGAGCAGCCAAACGCCGGCGACGATTGCCGGAGCCCCGCTCCGCTCGGACAGAGGAGGGAGACGACGCGCGGCGACTGGTCAAACATGACCAGTGGGCCAGGCGGGCCCACTGTCAGCGACACCCCGCGCTGTCCACGTGAGATTAAGTGAAGGTGTATTATCCCTAGTACGCTTTCCCCGCTCCAAAAGCGTATTCCCCTCCGAAACGTTTTCTTTTTCTGTTTTATTTAAAAACAGATTTTGACCAAATTTTTGACTGACTCTAACTTTTTAAATATAAGTCCAAATGAGTTGATTCTTTTTCCTACCTTCTTCAAATTTGATCTAGTTTATTTTAAGATTTATTCGAAAAAAATTCAATCAACTTTTTTGTTCTATTTTTGAAGTGTGTGTTGATTCAAATATATTTTCAAATAGGATTTTTGGGAGAGAGAAGAAACTTTCAAAAGTTTGGAGAGCACCCTGCCTTTCCACACATTGAAGGCAAGCATTCTGAATCCCGGCATAATAATTTTGGTGTGATCGTTGATGCATTTATAACACCACCGTATTTCGAAGGACTTGTTATTTCATGTGATATGATCATATGCATGGGTGCATATTATTGATTTCCATGCTGTTGGTAATGGACACACTTGTAATGATAATCACACTCATGAGCTTTGCATGCATACCGGCAGGAAACCGGGAAAACCTCTGCCTTGGGTAGGTATGAGTTTGTCGCCGGTCTCCGTCGGGACGGTTCTGTCTGGTATGGCATGGTAAGGTGATATGAGTGGTGACTCTGTTTGATGAAATATATTTGTTATGCTAATCATGCAGGGAATACTTGAACCTCCTGAGTCGACCGTAGATCAAGTCTTGTTCCAGTAACCCCCATACTTGTTTTGTACTACCACTCGTCTCTACAGCAAGTAGAGTACGGTTCAGTAAGTTGTCAACCTCTTTCTAGCACACACCGTACAGAGAGGCCATGGTGGAAGATACTGGTTGTAACTGGTAGGCAGGCCACCTGGTCCGGGGGCATGGGTGTTTCCGGTTGGGACCGAGAGGGGAGGCCACCCCTTAGAGCGCGCGATACAAATTTGATCCCATGCTACGCGAGGTTGTAGCCTCCCCACTTAGAGTTTGCTTAACAGGTGTCGTGGGTGATTCCAGACACGTGTGTGATAAGCTGGTGTGTGCAAGTTAGGTGTGTTTTCAACAAAAAGACCGTAGATGGAATTAGTCCCGATGGACTAAAGAAATCCGTTACTCGTGGGTAAAGAGTACACCCTCTGCAGAGAATAAAACTATTCGAATAGGCGTGTCCATGGTTAAGGATTACAGTCTGGGATGGGTCAAGTATCGGTCTTAGTGTCGGTCTTCAGAGGTGAAACGGTTAACCAGTAATGGAATTACTGCTTGTGACTTGTGATAACTATGATTATTATTACTGTTAACTAACCCATGATATTATTGTTATGACCGAATATCTCTGGAATAGTTCTACCTCCGGGATATTCACTATGACTGTTTATTTTAAAGCCCTTTATGTGGTGTCGCTCAGACGCCCGACTGTGGCATTTCTTTTAAAGCCCTTTATGTGGCGTCGCCCAGACGCCCGACTGTGGCATTTCTTTTAAAGACCTTTATGTGGCGTCACCCAGACGCCCGACTGTGGCATTTCTTTTAAAGCCCTTTATGTGGCGTCGCCCAGACGCCCGACTGTGGCATTTCTTTTAAAGCCCTTTATGTGGCATCACCCAGACGCCCGACTGTGGCATTTCTTTTAAAGCCTTTTATGTGGCGTCGCCCAGACGCCCAACTGTGGCATTTCTTTTAAAGCCCTTTATGTGGCGTCGCCCAGACGCCCGACTGTGGCATTTCTTTTAAAGCCCTTTATGTGGCGTCACCCAGACGCCCGACTGTGGCATTTCTTTTAAAGCCCTTTATGTGGCGTCGCCCAGACGCCCGACTGTGGCATTTCTTTTAAAGCCCTTTATGTGGCGTCACCCAGACGCCCGACTGTGGCATTTCTTTTAAAGCCCTTTATGTGGTGTCGCTCAGACGCCCGACTGTGGCATTTCTTTTAAAGCCCTTTATGTGGCGTCGCTCAGACGCCCGACTGTGGCATTACTTATTATTTATTTCATAAATTTCTTTTACACTATCATGTTATTGCAATTTTATAAATAACTTGCTTGCACGCATCCGAGAGTTACTTATCTTTTGTGGCTGACGTCATGAGCATAAAAATATTTTTCAGCACATCATTCTTATATTATACCTGTGTTCATAATGTTTGCGAGTACATTCAAAGTACTCACTGGCTTGTCCCTGGCTATTGTCTTGGCCAGATTTTTCTTGCTCGGAGAGGAGCGACGCGATGCCAGTCCCGGAAACCACTCAATGGAGATAGCAGCCTCGCGAAGATAGGAATTAACCTGGTCAGCTGTTCCCGTGGGAAATGGAGTCCCATAGACACTGATGTTTCACAACCCGCTTCCGCCATCAACCACTAGAAACCATTTGTTGTACTCACAGGCCATAATGGTCTTGTACTTCATATTTTGTATTTTGCTTGGAATTTCTGTATCAAGTTGGAAACTCATCAGCTAACAGTAATCCTGGGGCTGATGAGCACGACGGTCTTTTCTGGAAATTTATTACCCCCGGAAAACCCGGTCGTGACAATCATATTGTCGTAGTGCTTAGGAAAATCCCTGCATGGATCACTTCAGCAACACCGTCATCACGCCGTCATGCTAACGGAACTCATCAAATCCTTTGACCTCTAGTGGATCAAGAGTTCGAGGGATGTCATCGAGCTGAATGTGTGCTGAACACAGAGGTGTCGTATGTTTGGTACTTGATCGGTTGATTCAAGAATACGTTCGACTACATCAACCGCATTAAGTTAACGCTTCCGCTTTCGGTCTATGAGGGTACGTGGACACACTCTCCCCCTCTCATTGCTATGCATCTCCTAGATAGATCTTGCGTGATTGTAGGAATTTTTTTTGAAATTGCATGCTACGTTCCCCAATAGTGTGTTCGTAAAGAGCTCAATTCTATCCTCGGCAATGTTAAGAGGGACCATGATTGATTTACCATAATTAACCTTGAGTTTAGTTGCTGAAGCAAAAGTATTTAAGAGTGCTTTGAGGCAGATCAATTGCCTAGCATTTGCTTGCATTATAACCAGTGTATCATCTGCATACTGCACTATTGGGAAATCAAGGCATGAATTTACTTGGAGTGGGGAAGTGATAAGCTTTAGTCTCATGACTTTGTTAAGAATAGATTGAAGCAAATCAACAGCTAGTACAAAAATGAATGGAGAATAAGGATCTCCCTTTCTCACTCCTCTTTTGATGTAGAATTTTTTCCTAGGCACTCAATTTAACATCACAGCTGAAGAAGCAGAGGAAAAGATTAGTTTCATCCATGAAATCCATTTTTCTCCAAACCCTTTTGCTATGAAAATATCACTAATTGCTTGATGTTCAATTGTGTCAAAGGCCTTTTCAAAATCTAGTTAAATTACTAACATCTCTTCCTTTGACTTGTGACATTGATGAATGTACTCATATGCCCATCCTAGGCAATCTTGAATCACTCTGTTTTTGAGGAAACCATATTGGTTGATGTGTACCAACTTTGGAATAACTTTTTGCAATCTGTTTGCCAGCAGTTTCTGATTATCTTTAACACTCCATTGAGGAGAGAAATAGGCCTGAAATCATTTGGTGTGAGTGGTACTTCCTTTTTTGGTATCAGAGTAATGAATGAAGTGTTTATACTTTCCAGATTTACAGTGCCAGCATGGAAAGCCATGATGAGTTTAGTAACATCCTCTTTAATAATATCCCAACAAGCTTTTATGAACTCATTATTAAATCCATTAGGACCTGGGGATCTTTCAGTTGGGAGATTTTTTTACCACATCATAAATCTCCTCCTGTGTAAATGGTTTTTCTAACTCTAAGAACACTTGAGGGTCTACTTTGTGCTCATACAGGTCCTGTAAATCAAAGTGCATTGTATGACCATTTGATTGTCCCAATATATTTTTGAATGCCTCCCAAATAATGCCAGCTTTTCCTTCATGATCTGTAACTTCCACTTGGTCCTCATTCAGCAACATTGCAATCTTATAATGTCTGTGATTAATTGAAGCCTTTGTGTGGAAGAATTTAGTGTTTTCATCGCCAAACTTAACGCCTTTAATTTTACCTCTCTATTTCCAGTAAAATTTCTGATTATTAAGAACTATCAGCAAGAACTCCGTGAGCAAAATTCTACAATTACCTTCAAACAATGATAGATTCCTGTATTCCTCAATCAAGTCCCAAAAGAAGATGCAAGCATTTAGGTCTTCAATCTATTTTTACAGGAAAGATAAGCTTTTAGCCCACAACTTTAGAGCTCTTCTTAGATTTTTTGAATTTGGCGTTAATCTTTTTTGCATTATCAGTAAATTCCACAAGTATATTCCAAGCTGCCTGAACGACTTGCTTAAATGAGTTGTGCTTTAACGAGTAGTTTTCAAATCTGAATACCTTGGATTTGGGTATATTTGTGCCAATCTTAATCATAAATGGAAGCTGTTCAGAAATTGGCTTTGCTAAAGGAAGAGTAGTGGAATCTGGGTAACTTGTCATCCAAGCTGTAGAAGTGAAAAACTAGTCTAACTTCTCAAGAAGTGGATTTTTCTGCATGGTGCTCCAACTGAATTGTATACCTTTCAAAGGAAGTTCAATCGGCCTAGATTACTTATAGCTTCATTAAACAAAATCATTTCATTGACATATCCTCTAGGTCTATTCCTGTCCTCAGGTGATCTGACGAAGTTAAAATTTCCCATGATTATCCAGTCCACATCATTTGGCACTTGGATATTACTAAACCAGTCAATAAATTCAATCTTGTCCTCATGGCTGCATGGCCCATATATGATTGTGAGAATCCAGTTCTTTGAGGAAGTGTTGCAAGTGAACTGTATGGACAATGATAATTTATTCTAAAAAAGCATTTCTCTTGTGAACGGTGTTCCATTCCATGTAGTCAGAATACCTCCAGAGGCCCCAATTGATGGCAGAAATTAAAATTTATTAATTCTCTGGGGGCAAAATTTGTGAATATATGCCAGGTCAAAATTCTCTCTCTTTGTTTCCTGAATACACACAATCCCAGCAGCACTTTCTTCCACTTTTTTCCTAATAGCCAGCCACTTATCTGAAGCATTAATACCTCTGACATTCCAGTTAAGTATGTTCCAAGATCTGTTACTAGTCATTGTTACACTTTGAGGTTTTTATATGATGTACCAAGGTCCATCCATTGGTAAGTGCATGTAGTTATGAATTCTGCAAAGGCAAATAATCCACATTTCTCATGTGCCCAAGAATAAGTAGCAACCAACAAGGGAGCATCAAAGCTAACCATTCCAACAGCAGCAAAGATGAGGAAAAGGAAACATTCTCAGCTGAATAAGTTTCATCAATATTACTAGAACACCATGTCCAAGGACTAACCATACTGAGCAAGGTAGCATCATACAAAAGGTGCCTCTCTGGGCCAAGTTTCATCAACTTACATAGTCTGCAATTCACAACCCCATCCTACAAAGAACAAGCAGTCACAAAACTATATCAAGGTAACATTCTGCTACAGTGACTGTAACTATGGCTCCAGCCAATCATTATGCTATCTTTGGTTGAGCTGCAGATCCTGTGGCCTTGGACACCTTGGTCAAATCCTCTTGTTCCTTCTTCTTGGGCCTCTTGGACAGCTTCTCTTGAAGTTCATCCTCAGCCACCTTATAGAAAGATTTAGTCAGGTTTTTAACCACTTTATTTTCAATAACTGGTGGAATAGCATTGCATGGCAAACAAGATTTTGCATCACAGGTATTCCTTCTATTCTTCTTACCTCGGTTTCAACCAAAGTCTCTTTTTCTCTTCTTTTCTTGGAAGTAGCTTCTCCTAGTGTCAGCAAAATTACTTTGTTGGGTGACAGTTGCTGTAAGGGACTTCCAGCCCCACTTGAAGAGTGTGTAGCTGGGCTTATTCCTTCATTTTCTTTGCCTATACCTTGCAAGATCTCCTTACAAGTGGGATCCTGAGAGGTGGAGCATCCATCAGGTATATGAAAGAGGATAGTTCCTTCACTATCACAATTTGCAGTAAGAAATTTCCACAAATCAGATTTCAGCAAATGCATTGTCCAACCAAATTTATCAGGTGTCAACAACAAATGAACTATGAAGTTGAACCAACTTACTGGAATTTCAATTTTATAAGTGTTTGACTCTCCTTGAGTAGCTAGGGAAAGTGTTGTATCCAAAGATCCAGACCCTCTTCAGAAATGAAATGAGAGCCATCAATAATTTTCAAAGCATGATATTCAGCAATGGTATGAAAATCAAATATATGAGGGGATTCTGTGTTTAAATTGGGTCCATCAGTACCTTTCTTGTTGAAGTCAGAAGATGTTCCTACCTGAGGGATTGTGACATCCTCACCAATGTCCACACTTGGTTCCTCTCGAAATTGTGTAGCTCTTCATGCATGGCGTTCACCCAATCTGGATAATCAAGAGCATCTTCAACCTTCATAGGCTCAATGCTAGAAATGAATGAGTAATGTTCACAAAAGTTAGCCAAATGAGTTTTAGAGCGAGTAATTCTCCCGGTCTGAATATCACCAAAGATTTGTTCGACGAATAATCTCTTGAAACTCTTGCTCTAACTCGTGAGAGCTTTTGTTTGGGTTGGGGTGGAACATCCTCTTCATTCTCTTCTTCTTCCTCTTGTCCTTCTTCATTGCTAGTGTTGTTGTTCTCTTGTGGAGGTGAAGAAGGAGGTCGATGAGGTTCATCTTGTTGTATTTCCTCGTTTCCTTCATCTTGACGTGTTCCACTTGTGGATGCCTCAAAGTCAACTTGTGTTTCACCTTGGCATGAAGTTGAGGCTTTCACTTGAACGGACGAGGTACTCTCCTTCACCTCCATTGGGCGAATCTTGCCAATAGACAAGTCTTGAATTGCTTCCAAAGGGTCTTTATCTCCTACACCAATTGGCAATTGCTCTATTTGCGAGCCGTTAGATTCGTCAAACTTCACATCTACCATCTCTTCAGTTTGAGCCATAACCGAGTAGGAAACCTTCATGAGATTTAGGAGCAATTTTCGAATGACGATGCTTATCAAGAATGTAACACTTTGAGCCAAATACTCTAAATTATCCAACTTGGGTTTTGTTACCGGTGAGAAGCTCGTATGCCGTCTTGCCGAGAAGCATATGAAGATATAGTCGATTAGTTGCATAACAGCCCAAAAGTGTTTTGGCGTCTTCTATTCATCAAGCATTGTTCTTGCCATCTTGATGAGTGTCCAGTTCTTCCTCTCAACAACTCCATTTTGTTGAGGTGTGTACGTAGCTGAGAACTCATTTGAAATCCCTTCTTTGTCAAGAAAGGTATCCACATTTGCGTTCTTGAACTCTGTTTTGTTGTCGCTGCGAAATTTCTTGATCTTTACTTCAAATTGATTTTGGGCCTTCCTAATGAAGTTTTTGAAGATCTTTTGCACCTGTGATTTGTCATCAAGAAAGAACACCCACGTAAATCTTGAAAAATCATCAACAATGACCAATCCGAACGAGTTACCACCGAGACTCTTGTAGGCATTGGGACCAAAAAGATCCATATGAAGTAGCTCGAGCGGTCTTCTCGTGATCATAATGTTTTTCATGGGATGACTTTCTCCAACTTTTTTCCTATTTGACAAGCACTACAAAGTCTACCCTTGTCAAATATAACATCTTTAACACCAAGGATATGATCAGCTTTAATAAGCTTGTCAAGATTTCGCATGCCCACGTGACCTAACCTTCTATGCCACAACCAACCTTTAGAAGATCTAGCAATTAAGCAAGTTCTAGGTTGAGCCTTTTTAGTGAAATCAACAATGTATAGATCACCTCTACGTATATCGGTAAAGACCATATTATGATTATCTCTTCGAAACACTTGGCAATCTATTTCAGTAAATAAGACATTGAAACAGAAATTGGCAGATTCAACGAGCATAACATTTTGGATGGAGCTGTCATGTGAGATGGCCACCTTACCAAGGCCAACCACCTTACCCTTTTAGTTATCACCAAAAGTGACATACTTTCGAGGGCCGTTGTTTTCAGCAAGCTCACGGAACATGTCCTTATCTCTGGTCATATGATCAGTACATCCACTATCAAGAATCCATTCCTTTCCGCCGGCCATGTAACCATGAAGGTTAGCCATAAGACCAAAGTGTCTCATTGACTCATCAAGATCAAAGTCACTATCATCCTCCTCTTCATAATATCCACGTTCAACATCGTCTTGTGATTGATCATCACCTAGAGAGAGTGATTCATCAGATTTATGACATGACAATGTGCATCTTTATGAATTCTAATGACTTGAGAAATGATGCTACTAATGACTTCAATATCTCCTTTGGCACGCATAAGGTCACGAAGCTCAAATAGACAATCATCAAATTTAGGATCACTAGGTTTCATTTTATGAAAAGCAATGGACTTTTCAAGAATCTCATTTAAGTTCTTCAAGGAATAGTTTGGAAAACATTCCTCAAGATATCTCCATATGGTATAAGCACATTCAAAAGTAGGCAAGCATACAATCAAATTTCTAGGCAATCCTCTTATGATAAGATTAATAGTTAAAAGCTTGTGGATCATGTCGAGAGACTCATCGGGGGTAGGATGCAAAGGATCAATAGGAGGCACACAAGGCCTAGTAATATACTTGTTCAAGTGATATTCATTGAAAATCTCAAGCATCTCATTTTCCCAAGCACTATAGAACTGTCCATCAAGCATAGGCACTTTATGTCTAATACTCCCGATTGTAGACTCAACCATCTTCCTCCAATGGTGATTAAACCAAAGCAACGGAGACCAATGCTCTGATACCAATTGAAAGGGATCGAGAAGAGGTGTCTAGAGGGGGGTGATTAGACCCTCAACAAGAAAAAGTAGTAGTTTTTAATTTCTTTAAGTTGAGGTGGAGTTTTAGCACAAGTTTAAGCACTCACAATACATTTCCAGCAAGCATGACAAGAGTATGAGTAGTGGAAAGAGTAAAGCATGCAATTTGCAAGAAAGTAAAGGGATGGGATTGGAGTGTGCAAACGCAATGAAGACACAGAGATTTTTGGTGTGGTTCCGATAGGTGGTGCTATCGTGCATCCACGTTGGTGGAGACTTCAACCCACGAAGGGTAACGATTGCGCAAGTCCACAGAGGGCTCCACCCACGAAGGACTTGCCTCAGTTGGGTAGATCTTCATGAAGTAGGTGATCTCCTTGCCCTTACAAACTCCTTGGTTCAACTCCACAAACTTGACGGAGGCTCCCAAGTGACACCTAACCAATCTAGGAGACACCACTCTCCAAAAGGTAATAGATGGTGTGTTGATGATGAACTCCTTGCTCTTGTGCTTCAAATTATAGTCTCCCCAACACTCAACTCTCTTTCACAGATTTGGCTATGGTGGAAAGATGATTGGAGTGGAAAGCAACTTAGGGAAGGCTAGAGATCAAGTTTCTTGTGGTTGGATTGGAATGTCTTAGTCTCAGTACATGAGTAGGCAGTTCTCTCTCAAAAAATGAGTAGTGGAAGTGTAGGCACATTTTGATGGCTCCCTCTTGAAGGAGGGGTATTTATAGCCTCCACACAAAATCTAACAATTACATATATTTGATCGAACTCGGTCAGACCGAAAAGGTGAACTCGGTGAGACCGATTTAGTTCAAAATGTGAATGTTAGGAATCTCGGTGGGACTGACATCATCAACTCGATGGGACCGATGTGCTAGGGTTAGGACAAAACTTCATCTCAGCATGACCGATTGCATGAACTCGGTGAGACCGATTTAAGCAATAAGCAAACAGAGAGTTGGTCAGGCAAACTCGTTGGGACCGATTGCACATTTCGGTGAAACCGAATTAATTACAATAGGCAACAAAGAGTTTGAAAGGCCATCTCGGTGAGACCGAGATCCCTATCGGTGAGATCAAACTGATTAGGGTTTTTGGCAGTGGCTATGTCAGAGGAACTCGATGGCGCCAGATAGAACAAATTGCTGGGGCCGAGTTTGACTTTAGGTTTTGGACATATTTGGATATGAGAAAGTGGTTGAGGGCTTTGAAGCATATCACTAAGAACTTTGAGCAAGCAGATCATTAAGCAACACCTCATCCCCTTTTAATAGTATTGGCCTTTCCTATGGACTCAATGTGATCTTGGATCACTAAAATAGAAATGAAGAGTCTTGAGCTTTTGCCAATCTTTGTGCTTAGCATTTTGAAGGGGTTCCACATCCTCTTGTCCATGCCACGTCATTGTTGAACTTTGTGAAATATAATAGATAAAGATATTAGTCCAACAAGAGATATGTTGACATTAATTGCCAAAACCACCAAGGGAGCACTTGTCATTTCAATCTCCCCCTTTTTGGTAATTGATGACGACATACATCAAAGCTTTAGATAAGGATATGAAGAGTAACAAGTAAAGCTTTGGAAAGACATTTAACATGCATAGGCTCCCCCTACATGTATGCAATCTTGTAAAGATAGTATATAAGAGCATGCGGATGCATAAGCATGTCAAAGCAAGCTATGAGTTACATGTATCTTGGCTATATGCACCAGAGCAAATGATGTAGATACAAGAAGTGTACCTTCATGTCCATGAGTCCTTCTTGCAAACAATATGTGCAGCAGCAAGAGATCATCATGCACATGAGTGTCATGCATATACTTACCTTGTGGTCTTGAGATGGCTTTGGTCGAGATGAACTTGAGAAAATAGGGTTAAATAACACAAGGACACTACTAATCAAAGCAAGTTCAGAAAACCACAAAAGTACCAAGAGTGGGATGACATGTAATGAGTGAGTACTTAGTACTCTATTTGGATATGGACATGCAATTTAGGGGCGACTCCCCAGCCGCCGCCGCCGAACTTTGTTCTGGCTGCCGCTAGTGATCTTCCCACCTGCATGCCTAGGTTGCATGGCGTACCCGTTGTGGCCTCGTCCACCTGCTCGCTGCTGGGTCTGCATGGCCGTAGCAGCCCTGCTGTTGATGGATCTGGGCAGGTCAACGCCTTATCTAGCTATCTACCGTTGTTCAAGGTTGTTGCACCGCCAAGTGTGATAGGGCCTCCCCAGTCATACGGGGATGGTTATGGAGAAGGAGCAGACTTGGGTATGATCCTAGCACTCCCCGTCCAACCAGCGTACAGTTTGACCCCGACGGCTCTTCCAAGAACCCTAGTTCCATGATGTCGCCAACGTCATACAGGTCGTCGGCTAAATCGGCGAACTCGAAAGTTGGTTGGTGTGAAAAAGGGGCATCTAGTGAGGACGCTACCCACCCAAAGCCAGCTGACGGAGAAGCTATATGCCATGTGGCGACAGCGCCATCGTCGAAGAAGTAGGCAACACATGTGCCTCGAATAGGTTTACCCAGAAACCAGACTAGCAACATGAACATTTTGAGTTGGAACTATAGTGGAGGATGGAATTCTCGGACTACTCATGATCTTGTGAGCTTGGTACAGACTTATTCCCCTAGTATTGTTTTCTTGTGTGAAACTAGGAGGTCGAAGGATGAAATGAAAAGATATAGGCCTCGCCTAGGTTTAAGTAGCTTTGATGCAGTTGATAGTTTTAGTCTGAGTGGAGGTCTCGCTCTCTATTGGCATGAGTCCTTGATTCTCGATCTAAAATCTATGAACGAAAGACATATTGATGCTTATATGAGTGGTGCAGCCGGTGAGCCCCCCTTGGAGGCTCACCTATGTCTACGGCGAGCCCCAGAGGGAGGACCTGAAAGAAATATGCCCTAGAGGCAATAATAAAGTTGTTATTTTATATTATATTTCCCTATTCATGATAACGGTTTATTATCCATGCTAGAATTGTATTGATCGGAAACGTAAATACATGTGTGAATACATAAACAAATACCGTGTCCCTAGTAAGCCCCTACTAGAGTAGCTCGTTGATCAAAGATGGTTAAAGTTTCCTAACCATAGACATGTCATTAGATAACGGGATGACATCATTAGGAGAATGATGTGATGGACAAGGCCCATCCATTAGCTTAGCACAATGATCGTTCGGTTTATTCCTATTGCTTTCTTCATGTCAAATACATATTCCTTCGACTATGAGATTATGCAACTCCCGGATATCGTAGGAATACCTTGTGTGCTATTGGTAACCCACAAGTGTAGGGGATCGCAACAGCTTTCGAGGGTAGAGTATTCAACCCAAATTTATTGATTCGACACAAGGGGAGCCAAAGAATATTCTTAAGTGTTAGCAGTTGAGTTGTCAATTCAACCACACCTGGATAACTTAGTATCTGCAGCAAAGTATTTAGTAGCAAAGTAGTATGATAGTAATGGTAACAGTGGCAAAAGTAAAGATAGTGGTTTTGTAGTAATTGTAATAGTAGCAACGGAAAAGTAAATAAGCGAAGCACAATATGTGAAAAGCTCGTAGGCATTGGATCAGTGATGGATAATTATGTCGGAAGCGATTCCTCATGTAATAGCTATAACATAGGGTGACACAGAACTAGCTCCAGTTCATCAATGTAACGTAGGCATGTATTCCAAATATAGTCATACGTGCTTATGGAAAAGAACTTGCATGACATCTTTTGTCCTACCCTCCTGTGGCAGCGAGGTCCTAGTGGAAACTAAGGGATATTAAGGCCTCCTTTTAATAGAGAACCGTAACAAAGCATTAACACATAGTGAATACATGAACTCCTCAAACTACGGTCATCACCGAGAAGTATCCCGATTATTGTCACTTCGGGGTTGTCGGATCATAACACATAATAGGTGACTATGGACTTGCAAGATAGGATCAAGAACTCACATATATTCATGAAAACATAATAGGTTCAGATCGGAAATCATGGCACTCGGGCCCTAGTGACAGGCATTAAGCATAGCAAAGTCATAGCAACATCAATCTCAGAACATAGTGGATACTAGGGATCAAAACCTAACAAAACTAAATTGATTACATGGTAAATCTCATCCAACCCATCACCGTCCAGCAAGCCTACAATGGAATTACTCACGCACAGCGGTGAGCATCATGAAATTGGTGATGGAGGATGGTTGATGATGACGACGGCGACGAATCCCCCTCTCCGGAGCCCCGAATGGACTCCAGATCAGCCCTCCCGAGAGAGATTAGGGCTTGGCGGTGGCTCCGTATCATAAAACGCAATTAACCTTTCTCTCTGATTTTTTTTCTCCGCGAAACGGAATATATAGAGTTGGAGTTGAGGTCGGTGGAGCATCAGGGGGCCCACAAGACAGGGGGATGCGCCCAGGGGGAGGGGGCGCACCCCCACCCTCGTGGACAGGGTGCGGGACCCCTGGCCTTGATTCTTTCGCCAGTATTTTTTATATTTTCCAAATGTTATCTCCGTGGATTTTCAGGTCATTCCGAGAACTTTTGTTTTCTGCACAATAAACAACACCATGGCAGGTCTGGTGAAAACAACGTCAGTCCGGGTTAGTTTCATTCAAATCATGCAAATTAGAGTCCAAAACAAGGGCAAAAGTGTTTGAAAAGTAGATACGTTAGAGACGTATCAATTCCCCCAAGCTTAAACCTTTGCTTGTCCTCAAGCAATTCAGTTGACAAACTAAAAGTGATAAAGAAACACTTTTACAAACTCTATTTGCTCTTGTTATTGTAAATATGTAAAGCCAGCATTCAAGTTTTCAGCAAAGATTATGAACTAACCATATTCACAATAACACCTAGGTCTCATGTTTACTCATATCAATGGCATAATCAGCTAGCGAGCGATAATAATAAAACTCGGATGACAACACTTTCTCAAAACAATCATAATATGATATAACAAGATGGTATCTCGCTAACCCTTTCTGAGACCGCAAAACATAAATGCAGAGCACCTTTAAAGATCAAGGACTGACTAAACATTGTAATTCATGGTAAAAGAGATCCAGTCAAGTCATACCCAATATAAACTAATAGTAATACATGCAAATGACAGTGTGCTCTCCAGCGGGTGCTTTTTAATAAGAGGGATGATGACTCAACATAAAAGTAAATAGATATGCCCTTCGCAGAGGGAAGCAGGAATATGTAGAGGTGCTAGAGCTTGATTTTAAAATAGAGATGAATATCATTTTGAGTGGCATACTTTCACTGTCAACGCAACAACTATGAGATGGCGATATCTTCCATACTACATACATTATAGGCGATTCTCAAACAGAATGGTACAAGTTTATACTCCCCCACCACCAACAAGCATCAATCCATGGCTTGCTCGAAACAACGAGTGCCTCCAACTAACAACAGCCCTGGGGGAGTTTTGTTTAATTATTTTGATTTGCTTTGATCTTTTTGATCATGGGACTGGGCATCCCGGTTACCAGCCATTTTCTCGTGAATGAGGAGTGGAGTCCACTCCTCTTGAGAATAACCCACCTAGCATGGAAGATACAGACAACCCTAGTTGAAACATGAGCTGCTCGAGCATACAAAACAGAATTTCATTTCAAGGTTTGGAGTTTGGAACATACAAATTTACTTGGAACGGCAGGTAGATACCGCATATAAGAAGGTATGGTGGACTCATATGGAACAACTTTGGGGCTTATAGAGTTTGGATGCACAAGCACTATTCCCGCTTAGTACAAGTGAAGGCTAGCAAAAGACTGGGAAGCGACCAACTGAGAGAGCGACAACCGTCATGAACATGCATTAAAATTAATTTACACCAAGTACAAGCATGAGTAGGATATAATCCACCACGAACATAAATATCGTGAAGGCTATGTTGATTTGTTTCAACTACATGCGTGAACATGTGCCAAGTCGAGTCACTTGATTTATTCAAAGGAGGATACCATCCCATCATACCACATCATAATCATTTTAATAGCATGTTGGCACGCAAGGTAAACCATTATAACTCAAAGCTAATTAAGCATGGCATAAGTAACTATGATCTCTAAATGTCATTGCAAACATGTTTAATCATAATAGGCTGAATCAGGAACGATGAACTCATCATATTTACAAAAACAAAAGAGGTCGAGTTCATACCAGCTTTTCTCATCTCAATAGGTCCATCATATATCATCATTATTGCCTTTCACTTGCACAACCAAACGATGTGTATACTAATAATAGTGCACATGCATTGGACTAAGCTGGAATCTGGAAGCATTCAACTCAAGAGAGAGGACAAAGTAATATGGGCTCTAAGTTAAATCAACAATCATGCATATGAGAGCCACTAAACATTTTCAATATAGTCTTCTACTCTTAACCCCCAAAGGAAAGAAAATAAAATAAAACTATTTACACGGGAAAGCTCCCAACAAGTAGAAAGAAGAATAAGAAATCTTTTCGGGTTTTCATTTTAATTACTACTACAACATGGAAATTAAACTAACTAATTTTTTTGGTTTTCTTAAGGTTTATCAAACACACAAGAAGAAAGCTAGAAAAAGAAATTAAACTAGCATGGATAATACAATGAAAGAGTGTGAGCACCGACAACTAGAATAGTCTGTGAACATGAATGTAAAGTCGGTGAGAAATATGTACTCCCCCAAGATTAGGCTTTTGTCCTAGGTTGGTCTAATGCCAAGGATAGCCTGGCTGATATCCAAAGTTATAACTGGGATCGTACTGAGATGCAGCAGCAAATGCAGCCTGAGCAGCGGCATGTTAGCGAGCCACCTCCGCTCTCCCCTCGTGTTCAGCTGCCTCCTCCCTGGTAACAACATATCTTCGTTTTGCCTGGTAATCAAAAAGGGAAGGAGCAGGGAGAGTAACGTGGACAGCGCTACGTCTGTCAAAGATTGGCCAATACTGGAGGAATTGTTCATACCTAAAAAACGATGTTTTACCATCGCGTCATAATCTAAATAAGCAGGAAGCAACTCAACATCCTCCTCACGTGGAGCTATACCAAGATAATTAGCAACACGGGTCGCATAAATCCCTCCAAATAAATCTCCAGATATACCATTCTTATGCAACCTACGTGCAACTATTGCCCCGGAATTGTAATCTTTGTTACCTAGCACAGCACTCTTGAGGATACAAAGATCAGGGACACACATGTGACATGCTTCATCTTTACCGTTAATGCATCTACCAATGAAGAGAGCAAAATAATGTATAGCAGGAAAATGAATGCTTCCTATGGTAGCTTGTGCTATATCCCTAGATTCTCCCACGGTAATACTAGCAAGAAAGTCTTTATATTTAGATCTGTGGGGTTCATGAACATTGCCCCACTACGGGAGTTTGCAAGCAGTTGTAAAATCTTCTAAGTCCATGGTATAAGATTCATCATAAATATCAAACATGACACTCTGAGAATTACGTGAAGATATATATATTTAAACCTTTTTACGAATCAATTAGTCAATTGGTAGTACTGAGGACACTTATCTTGTACGAAGTCCTCAAGATCGGTATTACACACATATGCGTCAAATTCATCCTTGATGCCTGCATTGACCATAAACTCGTCTGATGCCCACTCACATGCTCTCATTTCGGCATCCCTTGGTGGTTCATCGTCTTGCTCATGCATAGCATGCCTAGGTCCTCTCTTTGTTGAGGAACCACCTTGGTACATTCTCCTACACATATTTCTTTCTCTGAAAAATTTCCGATTTTTTTAGTAACTTCAAAATAATAGTGAATAAAACTAAACAAGATTGGTAGAAACTACTCCCACAAGTGCCTAGAGCCTATATCATGCATTAGAATTACTTGGGACCTCATAAATTTGACATGCAAGATCAAGAACAGGGTCACCTATGCAGCAAAAATTTGCAATGAATAAAGCACTAGAACAAAAACTAATTGGACCAAGGGAGGAGTCACATACCAAGCAACAATCTCCCAAGCAGTTTTGTGAATGGAGCTTTGAACAAGGAGATCAAAAATCGTAGCAAAATGAGCTAGAACTCGTGCTTGAGCTGGGTGGGGATTTTTTTTGGGAGGAAGATGGAGTGTGTGGGTGCAGGAATAAGTGGAGGGGGGCCACCGTGGGCCCACGAGACAGGGGGGCGCGCCAGGGGGTGTGGGCACGCCCTCCACCCTCGTGGCTAGGTGCTTACCCCCTGCAGTGTTTTCAGTGCCTAAAATCCTCAAATATTCCATAAAAAATCATACTAAATTTGCAGGGCATTTGGAGCACTTTTATTTTCGGGATATTTTTTTATTGCACGGGTAATTCAGAAAACAGACAGATAATACTATTTTTGCTTTATTTATTCTAAATAATAGAAAAGTAAAAAGAGAGTACGGAAGGTTGTGCCTTCTAGTTTCATCCATCTCATAATCATCAAAATGAATCCACTAACAAGGTTGATCAAGTCTTGTTAACAAGCTCATTCCGAATAACATGGAACGGGAGATATTTCGAATAACACTAGGTTACCTCAACGGGGATATGGACATCCCCAATAATAAGAATATCATACTTTTTCTTGACAGTAGGAAGAGGAAATTCAAAACCTCCAATAATGATAGTTGGAACTTTTCCAATAGAATTGATGCTATGAACTTGAGGTTGTTTCCTCGGAAAGTGTACCGTATGCTCATTACCATTAACATGAAAAGTGACATTGCCTTTGTTGCAATCAATAACAGCCCCTGCAATATTAAAAAGGGTCTACCAAGGATAATCGACATACTATCGTCCTTGGGAATATCAAGAATAACAAAGTCCGTTAAGATAGTGACATTTGCAACCACAACAGGCACATCCTCACAAATGCCGACAGGTATAGCAGTTGATTTATCAGCCATTTGCAAAGATATTTCAGTAGGTGTCAACTTATTCAATTCAAGTCTATGATATAAAGAGAGAGGCATAACACTAACACCGGCTCCAAGTCACACAAAGCAGTTTTAACATAATTTCTTTTAATGGAGCATGGTATAGTTGGTACCCCGGGGTCTCCAAGTTTCTTTGGTATTCCACCCTTAAAAGTATAATTAGCAAGCATGGTGGAAATTTCAGTTTCTGATATCTTTCTTTTATTTGTAATGATATCCTTCATATATTTAGCATAAGGATTAAATTTAAGCATATTAGTCAAGCGCATACGTAAGAAGATAGGTCTAATCATTTTAGCAAAGCACTCAAAATCCTCATCATCCTTTGTCTTGGATGGTTTAGGAGGAAAGGGCATGGGTTTCTAAACCCATGGTTCTCTTTCTCTACCGTGCTTCCTAGCAACAAAATCTCTTATCATAACGTTGATTCTTTGATTGTGGGTTATCAGGATCAACGGCAGGTTCAATCTCTACATCATTATTTTTGCTAGGTTGAGCATCAACATGAACATTATCATTAACATTATCACTAGGTTCATGCTCATCACCTGATTGTGTTTCAGCATCAGAAATAGAAATATCATTGGGATTCTCAGGTGTGTCTATAACAGGTTCACTAGAAGCATGCAAAGTCCTATCGTTTTTCTTTATCTTCTTTTTGGAAGAACTAGGTGCCTCTAAATTATTTCTCTTAGAATCCTGCTCGATTCTCTTAGGGTGGCCTTCAGGATACAAAGGTTTGAGTCATTCTACCAGTTCTAGTAGCCACTCTAACCGCAAAGTCATGTTTATTATTTAATTCATCGAGCAAATCGCTTTGAGATTTAAGTACTTGCTCAGCTTGAGTGGTAACCATAGAAGCATATTTGCTAATGAGTTTAAGTTCACCTTTAAATCTAGCCATATAATCACTCAAGCGTCCTATTTCGAAAGAATTATTCTTTACTTCCTTACCAACATAAGCATTAAAACTTTCTTGTCTAGCCATAAATTCATCAAATTCATCTAAGCATGGGCTATGAAATTTAGTAGACGGGATTTCAACTTTATCATATCTATAAAGAGAATTTACCTTTACTACCTGTGGCAAGTTATCAAGAGAATGTGTTTCTTCGGCATGCGGTATATTAAGACCATATATTTCTTCAATAGGAGGTAAATTCTTAACATCTTCAGCTTTAATACCTTTTTCTTTCATAGATTTCTTTGCCCCTTGCATATCTTCAAGACTGAGAAATAGAACTCCCCTCTTCTTCAGAGTTGGTTTAGGAATAAGCTCAAGAGTTGGCTTAATTGGCTCAGGAATTGCCTCAGGAATTGGCTCAGGAAGAGTCCAATTATTTTCATTAGTCAACATATTATTCAATAGTAATTCAGCTTGGTCAATTGTTCTTTCCCTGAAAACACAACTAGCACAACTATCCAAGTAGTCCTTGGAAGCATCGGTTAGTCCATTATAAAAGATATCAAGTATTTCATTTTTCTTAAGAGGATGATTAGGCAAAGCATTAAGTAATTGGAGAAGCCTCCCCCAAGCTTGTGGGAGACTCTCTTCTTTGATTTGCACAAAATTATATATTTCTCGCAAGGCAGCTTGTTTCTTATGAGCAGGGAAATATTTAGCAAAGAAGTAATAAATCATATCCTGGGGACTACGCACACAACGAGGATCAAGGGAATTAAACCAAGTGTTAGCATCACCCTTTAATGAGAACGGAAATATCTTAAGGATATAGTAATAGCAAGACTTCGCATCATTAGTAAACAGGGTGGCTATATCATTTAACTTGGTAAGATGTGCCACAACAGTTTCAGATTCATAGCCATAAAAAGGATCAGATTCAACCAAAGTAATTATCTCAGGATCAACAGAGAATTCATAATCCTTATCAGTAATGTAGATAGGTGAAGTAGCAAAAGCGGGGTCAGGTTTCATTCTAGCATTAAGATATTGCTGCTTCTATTTAGCTAATAACTTCTTAAGATCATATCTACCTTTGCAAGCAAAAATAGCTCTAGCAGCTTCCTCATCCATAACATAACCCTCAGGAACAACAAGCAATTCATAATCAGGGGGAGAACTTTCATCATCACTATCATAAATAATATCATCATTAATAATACCATTCTCTCTAACCCTAGCAAGTTGTTCATCAAGAAATTCACCTAATGGCAAAGTAGTATCACGCACAGAAGTAGTTTCATCATAAGTATCATGCATAGCAGAAGTGGCATCATCAATAACATGCGACATATCAGAATTCATAGCAGTAGCAGGTTTAGGTGTCGCAAGCTTACTCATAACAGAAGGAGAATCTAGTGCAGAGCTAGATGGCAGTTTCCTACCTCCCCTCGTAGTTGAGGGCAAATCTTAGTTCTTTTGTCTTTCAAGTTCCTCATAGTGATCAGCAGATATAAATCCCAAGTGACTCAAAGAATAGATCTATGCTCCCCGGCAACGGCGCCAGAAATTAGTCTTGATAACCCACAAGTGTAGGGGATCGCAACAGCTTTCGAGGGTAGAGTATTCAACCCAAATTTATTCATTCGACACAAGGGGAGCCAAAGAATATTCTTAAGTATTAGCAGTTGAGTTGTCAATTCAACCACACCTGGATAACTTAGTATCTGCAGTATTTAGTAGCAAATTAGTATGATAGTAATGGTAACAGTGGCAAAAATAAATGTTAGTGGTTTTTTTAGTAATTGTAACAGTAGCAACGGAAAAGTAAATAAGCGAAGCACAATATGTGAAAAGCTCGTAGGCATTGGATTGGTGATGGATAATTATGTCGGATGCAATTCCTCATGTAATATCTATAACATAGGGTGACACAGAACTAGCTCCAAATCATTAATGTAATGTAGGCATGTATTCCGAATATAGTCATACATGCTTATGGAAAAGAACTTGCATGACATATTTTGTCCTACCGTCCCGTGGTAGTGGGGTCCTAGTGGAAACTAAGGGATATTAAGGCCTCCTTTTAATAGAGAACTGGAACAAAGCATTAACACATAGTGAATACATGAACTCGTCAAACTACGGTCATCACCGAGAAGTATCCCGATTATTGTCACTTCGGGGTTGTCGGATCATAACACATAATAGGTGACTATAGACTTGCAAGATAGGATCAAGAACTCACATATATTCATGAAAAACATAATAGGTTCAGATCTGAAATCATGGCACTCGGGCCCTAGTGACAAGCATTAAGCATAGCAAAGTCATAGCAACATCAATCTCAGAACATAGTGGATACTAGGGATCAAACCCTAACAAAAGTATTTTGATTACATGGTAAATCTCATCCAATACATCACCGTCCAGCAAGCATATGATGGAATTACTCATGCACGGCGGTGAGCATCATGAAATTGGTGATGGAGGATGGTTGATGATGACGACAGTGACGAATCCCCCTCTCCAAAGCCCCGAACGGACTCCAGATCAGCCCTCCCGAGAGATATTAGGGCTTGGCGGCGGCTCTGTATCGTAAAACGCGATGAAACTTTCTCTCTGATTTTTTCTCCGTGAAACGGAATATATAGAGTTGGAGTTGAGGCCGGTGGAGAATCAGGGGGCCCACGAGACAGGGGGACGCGCCCAGGGGGAGGGGGCGCGCCCCCCACCCTCGTGGACAGGGTGTGGGCCCCTGGCCTTGATTCTTTCGCCAGTATTTTTTATATTTTCCAAAAGTTATCTCCGTGGATTTTCAGGTCATTCCGAGAACTTTTGTTTTCTGCACAATAAACAACACCATGGCAGTTCTGTTGTAAACAACGTCAGTCCGTGTTAGTTTCATTCAAATCATGCAAATTAGAGTCCAAAACAAGGGCAAAAGTGCTTGGAAAAGTAGATACGTTGGAGACATATCAGCTATCAAACGTCACAATGTAACTGGGTGATCATAAAGATGCTCTACATGTATCTCCCAAGGTGTTTGTTGAGTTGGCATAGATTGAAATTAGGATTTGTCACTCCGAGTATGGGAGAGGTTTCTTTGGGCCCTCTCGGTAATACACATCATAAGCTTGCAAGCAAATGACTAACGAGTTAGTCACAAGGTGATGTATTACAGAAAGAGTAAAGAGACTTGCCGGTAACGAGATTGAACTAGGTATGAAGATACCGACGATCGAATCTCGGGCAAGTAACATACTGATGTACAAAGAGAATTACGTATGTTGTCATAACGGTTCGAACAATAAAGATCTTCATAGAATATGTAGGAGCCAATATGGGAATCCAGGTTCCACTATTGGTTATTGACCAGAGAGGTGTCTCGGTCATGTCTACATAGTTCTCGAACCCGTAGGGTCCGCACGCTTAACGTTCATTGACGATATAGTGTTATATGAGTTATATGTTCTGGTGACCGAATGTTGTTCGGAGTCCCGGATGAGATCACGGACATGACGAGGAGTCTTGAAATGGTCGAGAGGTAATGATTGATTGATGTGTGTGTGTGTGTGTGTGTCTATATATATATATATATATTACAATGGTATTTGGACACAGGAAGTGTTTCGGGACGTACCGGGAATGAATCGGGTCACCGGAAGGTGTTTCAAACACCCCCCGGCAAGTTATGGGCCTTATGGGCCAAAGGAGGGGATAGACCAGCCCACAAGGGGGCTGGTGCGCCCCCTCCCTTATTTGCTCATCCCTAGGGAAGGAAAAGGGGGAGGGCTAGCCCCTCCTTCCTTTCCCTCTCATGGGAGAAAGGAAAGGGGGGCGCCACCCTCCCTTGCCTTTCCTCGCACTCCAAATAAGGAAAAGGGGTGCGTCTTGGGAGGGACCCCAAGTAGGATTCCTCCTACTTGGGCGCCTCCTTTGGCTGCTCCTCCCTCCCTCGCACCTATATATATGTGGGAGGGGGCACCTAGAACACAACATAAAATTTCATAGCTATGTGCGGCGCCCCCTCCACCGTTTACACCATCGAAGTGCTTAGGCGATGCCCTGCGAAGATCACTTCACCATCACCATCACCTTGTCATCATGATGCCGGAACTCATCTACTACCTCGGCGTCTTGTTGGATTAAGAATGTGGAGGACGTCACCGAGCTGAACGTGTGCAGAACACAGAGGTGACGTACGTTCGGTACTTGATCGGTTGGAGCGCGAAGAAGTTTGACTACATCAACCGTGTTGTTAAACGCTTACGCTTATGGTCTACGAGGGTACGTAGACATACTTTCCCCCTCGTTGCTATGCATCTCCATGGATAGATCATTGTGTGTGCGTATATTTTTTTTTGTTTTCCATGCAATGTTTCCCAACAATGGCATCTGAGCCAGGTCTATGCTTAGATGATATGCATGAGTAGAACACAAAGAGTTGTGGGCGGTGATAGTCATATTGCTTACCACCAATATCTTATTTTGATTCGACGGTATTGTGGGATGAAGTGGCCCGGACCAACCTTACATGTCCATGCACATGAGACCAGTTCCACTGACTGACATGCAACTAGTTTTGCATAACGGTGGCTGACGGGTGTCTATTTCTCCTACTTTAGTTGAATCGAATTTGACTGCAGCCAGTCCTTGAAGAAGGTTAAAATAGCAAACTTGATGAATCACCGTTGTGGTTTTATGCGTAGGTAAGAACGGTTCTTGCTGGAAGCCCATAGCAGCCATGTAAAACTTGTAACAACAAAGTAGAGGACGTCTAACTTGTTTTTGCAGGGCATGTTGTGATGTGATATGGTCAAGATATGATGTGATATATGTTGATGTATGAGATGATCATGTTTTGTAATATCGACAACCGCAGGAGCCTTAGGGTTGTCTTTTTATTGTATGAAGTGCAAGCATCATGTAATTTCTTTAATTTATCACTATGCGTTAGCGATAGTTGTAGAAGCAATAGTTGGCATGACGACCTTGATGCAACGATGCTACGATGGAGATCAAGGTGTCGAGCCGGTGACGATGGAGATCATGACGATGCTTTGGAGATGGAGATCAAAAGCACAAGATGATGATGGCCATATATATCATGTTACATATTTTGATTGCATGTGATGTTTATCCTTTATGCATCTTATTTTGCTTAGAACGGCGGTTGCATTATAAGATGATCCCTTCACTTAATTCCATGATAAAAGTGTTCTCCCTGAGTATGCACCGTTGCTACGGTTCGTCGTTTAGAGACACCTCGTGATGATCGGGCGTGATAGACTCTAAGTTCACATACAACGTGTGTAACACAGTTTTACACATACAGAATACTTGGGTTAAACTTGACGAGCCTAGCATGTACAGACATGGTCTTGGAACATTGGAGACCGAAAGGTCGAACATGAGTCATATAGTAGATATGATCAACATAGATATGTTCACCATTGATGATTACCCCATCTCACATGATGATCGGACATGGGTTAGTTTATTTGGATCATGTATCACTTAAATAACTTGAGGGGTGTTAATTTAAGTGGGAGTTTATTAGTAATTTGATTAACTGAACTTAAATTTATCATGAACTTAGTCTTAATAGATTTTGCATATCTATGTTATAGATCAATAGCTCGCAATATAGCTCCCCTATTTTTGATATGTTCCTAGAGAAAAATAAGTTGAAAAATCATAGTAGCAATGATGCAGACCGGGTCCGTGATCTGAGGATTATCCTCATTACTGCCTAGAAGAATTATGTCCTTGATGCACCGCTAGGTGACAGACCTATTGTAGGAGCAAATGCAGACGTTATGAATGTTTGGCAAGCTCGATATGATGACTAATTAATAGTTTAGTGCGCCATGCTTTACGGATTAGAACCAGGACTTGAAAAAACGTTTTGAACACGATGGAGCATATGAGATGTTCCAAGAGCTGAAATTGGTATTTCAGACTCATGCCCATGTCCAGAGGTATGAGACCTCTAACAAGTACTTTGCCTACAAGATGGAGGAGAATAGCTCAGCCAGTGAGCATGTGCTCAGAATGTCTGGGTACTAAAATTGCTTGAATCAAGTGGGAGTTAATCTTCCAGGTAAGATAGTGACTGACAGAGTTCTCTAGTCACTATCACCAAGCTACTAGAACTTTGTGATGAACTATAATATGCAAGAGACGACAAAAACGATTCCCAAGCTCTCCGCAATGCTGAAATCGACGAAGGTAGAAATCAAGAAAGAGCATCATGTGTTGATGGTTAACAAGACCACTAGTTTCAACAAAAAGGGCTAGGGAAAGAAAGGGAACTTCAAGAAGAATGGCAAGCAAGTTGCCACTCCCATGAAGAAGCCCAAAGCTGGACCCAAGCGTGAAACTGAGTGCTTCTACTGTAAAGGAAATGGTTACTGGAAGCGGAACTGCCCCAAATACTTGGCGGATAAGAAGGATGGCAAAGTGAACAAAAGTATATTTGATATACATGTTATGATGTGTACTTTACTAGTGTTCGTAGTAGCACCTGGATATTCGCTACCGGTTCAGTTGCTAAGATTAGTAACTCGAAACGGGAGTTGCAAAATAAACAGAGACTAGTTAAGTGTGAGGTGACGATGTGTGTTGGAAGTGATTCCAAGGTTGATACGATCACCATCGCACAATTCCTCTACCTTAGGGATTTGTGTTGAACCTAAATAAACGTTATTTGGTGTTTGCGTTGAGCATGAATGTAATTTGATCATGTTTATTGCAATACGGTTATTCATTTAAGTCAAACAACAATTTTTGTTCTATTTACATGAATAAAATCTTCTATGATCATACACCCAATGTGAATGGTTTATTGAATCCCGATTGTAGTGATACACATATTAATAATATTGATGCCAAAACATGCAAAGTTAATAATGATAGTGAAACATACTTGTGGCACTGCCGTTTAGGTCATATTGGTGTAAAGCGCATGAAGAAACTCCATGCAGATTGGATTTTGGAATCACTTGATTATGAATCATTTGATACTTGCGAACCATGCCTCATGGGCAAGATTACTAAAATTCCGTTCTCCGGAACAATGGAGCGAGCTGATGACTTATTGGAAAAAATACATATCGATGTATGCGGTCCAATGAGTGTTGAAGCGCGCGACGAGTATTGTTATTTTTTGACCTTCATAGATGATTTGAGTAGGTAATGGGTATATCTACTTGATGAAACACAAGTCTGAAACATTTCAAAAGTTCAAAGAATTTCAGAGTGAAGTGGAGAATCATCATAACAAGAAAATAAAGTTTCTACAATCTGATCATGGAGGAAAATATTTGAGTTATGAGTTTGGCCTTCATTTAAAACAATGTCGAATGGTTTTAGAACTCACACCACCTGGGACACCACAGCGTAATGGTGTGTCCAAACGTCGTAACCGTACTTTATTAGATATGGTGCGTTCTATGATGTATCTTACCGATTTACCACTATCGTTTTGGGGTTATGCACTAGAGATAGACACATTCACGTTTAATAGGGCACCATCTAAATCCGTTGAGATGACACTGTATGAACTGTGGTTTGACAAGAAACCTAAGCTGTCGTTTCTTAAAGTTTGGGGTTGCGACACTTATGTCAAAAGGCTTCAGTCTGATAAGCTCGAACCCAAATCAGAGAAGTGTGTCTTCATAAGATACCGTAAATAAACAATTGGGTACATGAGGGAGACCTGGACTAGGGGGTGTCCGGACAGCCGGACTATCATCGTCAGCCGGACTCAAAGACTATGAAGATACAAGATTGAAGACTTCGTCCCGTGTCCGGATGGGACTTTCCTTGGCGTGGAAGGCAAGCTTGGCAATACGGATATGTAGATCTCCTACCATTGTAACCGACTCTGTGTAACCCTAGCCCTCCCCGGTGTCTATATAAACCGGAGGGTTTTAGTCCATAGGACACAACAACCATTACAACAATCATACCATAGGCTAGCTTCTAGGGTTTAGCCTCCTTGATCTCGTGGTAGATCCACTCTTGTACTACCCATATCATCAATATCAATCAAGCAGGAGTAGGGTTTTACCTCCATCGAGAGGGCCCGAACCTGGGTAAAAACATTGTGTCCCTTGTCTCCTGTTACCATCCGCCTAGACGCACAGTTCGGGACCCCCTACCCGAGATCCGCCGGTTTTGACACCGACGTTGGTGCTTTCATTGAGAGTTCCTCTGTGTCGTCACCGACAGGCTTGATGGCTACTTCAATCAACAACAACGCCGTCCAGGGTGAGACTTTCCTCCCCGGACAGATCTTCGTGTTCGGCGGCTTTGCACTGCGGGCCAATTCACTTGGCCATCTGGAGCAGATCGAAAGCTACGCCCCTGGCCATCAGGTCAGGTTTGGAAGCCTAAACTTCACGGCCGACATACCTGGAGACTTGATCTTCGACGGATTCGAGCCACAGCCAAGCGTGCAGCGCTGTCATGATGGGCATGATTTAGCTCTGCCGCCGGACAGTGCCCTGGTGGCCGCACCCGAGTCCGCTCTAACCCATAGTTCGGAGCAGACCGCGCAGATCGAGGACAGGTGGTTGTACACCGCCTGGGGGGCTGCGACTTCTACGGCGATGGAGCCGAATACCGACCTTGTCCCTTATAAAGCTTGTGACTCCGAGGCGCCGGACTCCTTGCCGGACTCCGAACCTCCTGCGCCCCTGCCAATCGAATCCGATTGGGCGCCGATCATGGAGTTCACCGCCGTGGACATCTTTCAACACTCACCCTTTAGCAACATCCTAAATTCGCTAAAGCATCTCTCGCTATCAGGAGAGCCCTGGCCGGACTGCGGCCAGAAAGGTTGGGATGCGGACAACGAAGAGATTCAAAGCCCACCCACCACCCACTTTGTAGCCACTGTCGACGATCTAACCGACATGCTAGATTATGACTCCGAAGACATCGACGGTATGGACGACGATGCCGGACACGATCAAGAACCAGTGCTTACCGAGCATTGGAAGGCCACTCCAACCCATGACGTATATATGGTGGACACCCCAAAAGGAAGCGATAACGAGGAACAATGGGGCGCGACAAAGGATAATCCCGCCGACAAACAACCAAAACGGCAACGCAGACGCCTCCCTAAGTCCCGCCTCGACAAAAACAGCATTCCTAATGACCCAGCAATAGGGCAGGGCAAACCAATGGACGACGAACATGCAACCAAGCAACCGTCCGAGCAGGACAAATCGGATAATCAATCCATGCCCGGTGAAACCAACAGTCCAGACGACCTCACGCCGGACACACCACCGGAGCATAAGAACCTTCACAAAAGAGTCGTTGCCACTGCTAGAAGTCTGAAGAAGGAAAAACGGAAGCTCAAAACAGCGGAAGACATACTCAGAATGAGGTGGAGCAAAGTACTCAAGACCGCGGACAAATATGGCAATGGCCACCAAATAAAGAGCTACCCGAAGCGCAAGCTGCTGCCTGAATTCGACGAGGAGGCCATAGAGCCCCCACAGTCAAAAAGCAAAGAGGCCGCCTGGCCGGATAGACGACCAGATGACAGGCCAAAAGCGACAAGCGGCACCGCACACAAGACGACACCCTCATAAAACAGATGGGCCGGTCAGGTCCATTTATGGGCCAAAAAAGAGGGACCCAGGAAGCAACACAACACGCCTCATGTTCGAAGATAATGGCACGCCTAAATACAGGGGAGCCGCACACCCACTATGTTTCACCGATGAGGTGCTGGATCATGAATTTCCAGCGGCATTCAAACCCATAAACATAGAGGCATACGACGGAACAACAGACCCTGGAGTCTGGATTGAGGATTACATACTACACATACACATGGCTAGAGGAGATGATCTCCACGCCATAAAATATCTACCCCTCAAGCTCAAAGGGACAGCTCGGCATTGGCTCAAAAGCCTCCCAGAAAACACTGTTGGAAGTTGGGAAGAGCTCGAGGACGCGTTTAGAGCAAATTTTCAAGGGACTTACGTCCGCCCTCCAGATGCAGACGATCTAAGTCATATAACTCAATAGCCCGGAGAGTCAGCGCGCAAATTCTGGAACAGGTTCCTCACCAAAAAGAACAAAATAGTCGACTGTCCGGACGCCGAAGCCTTAGCAGCTTTTAAACATAATGTCCGAGACGAATCGCTCGCTAGACACCTCGGCCAAGAGAAGCCGAGAACAATGGTCGTGCTAACAAGCCTCATGACCCGCTTTTGCGCGGGGGAAGACAGCTGGCTAGCAAGATGCAGCACCAGTGACCCGAGTACATCCAAGATCAGGGATGGAAACGGAAAATCACGGCGCAGAAAGGATCAGCGCTGGAATAAAGAAAAAAGCCCAAAGAACACGGCGGTCAATGCCGGATTCAAAAGCTTGCGGCCGAACAACAAAACACTGCCTCTTAAGGACAACAGTGATGAGCTATTAAACTTAAACAAAATTTTGGATCGGATATGTCAAATCCACAGTACTTCCGGAAGGCCTGCAAACCACACCCACTGAGATTGTTGGGTTTTCAAACAGTCCAGCCGACTCAACGCCGAACACAAGGGGCTCGATGCGCCAAGCATAGATTATGACGAACCCCACCAGCAGAGTGCCGGAAAACAAAAGACTTTCCCATAAGAAGTCAAAACAGTAAACTCACTTCATGTGATAGTGCGAAACAACAGTGCGGCACCTGCCAAAGCACGTGTCGCACGGTCCACCCCAGCGGAACACCAAGTTGGATGTTAAAACCAATTACTGTCGACCACCTAGACTATTCCAGAAGCATTCGAAACGCAAGATGGACTGCTCTGATATTGGATCCTATAATCGACAGACTACAATTTACACAAGTCCTGATGGACGGCGGCAGCGATTTAAACCTGCTATATCCGAACACAATCTGCGAGTTGGGGATAGACCTTACTAAAATTCGACATAGCCGCACTTCCTTTAAAGGAGTGACGCCAGGCCCTTACGCCGAGTGCACAGGCTCCTTATTACTAGAAGTTGTGTTCGGGTCACCTGACAACTTTTGACGCGAAAAGCTAATCTTTCATGTCGCCCCATTCAAAAGTAGCTATCAAGCACTATTGGGACGTGAAGCTTTTGTCCGCTTTAACGCAATACCACATTACGCGTCTCTTACACTTAAAATGCCCGGTCCACGCGGCATCATTTTATTAAAAGGTCGTTCAAAGACCCCGGACACGGCTAGACGAGTCCGACATAAATAAGCTAGGGGCTCCCTAGCCGCACACCCCTCCACAAGGGGCTGTGCGTACAAGCAATAATGAGCTAATATAGGCTCAGCTTTATTCATTCATTAATATTTCAATTTTTTATGCACTTTTCGCACGATTTCCTTTCAAACTAAGTTCCTCTCTTTTTACAGATGAACAACGTGCACAACCGTCCAGGATAACAGCACAACGGAGACACAGGCGCAGATGTGCAGTAGGGACCCGTTGCAAGGATTCTTTTCAGATTAAGACCCTGCGTAAACCTTTTTTACTGTCTCTTGCTGCTATAATCCCCTGGTTTCTCATTATAACCAGAGAGGAGACTGACATTTTGGCATCGGCTGCGTCAGAGGACCTTGCCCGTACCTGGACACTAGGGGCTTAGGGCATTGTTCTGCCCGTTATTATAAAGACCGAACACCTTAGGGAGTGTTCGGCGTCTCGAGTTAGGCCATATATGCATCAGCTCTGAATCATGTCTTTGGTCAAATGTTGGGTTTGCCCGGCTCCTGTGTTTTGCTGCCTTACGTTCTGTATCATCGGCTAATGCGGCACCAGGAGAACTACTACGATTGTGCCCCAGTTCGGCTGGGCGAGCACCTCAGTAGAGAAAGCCGAAAACTGACTGTCATGATACAGTGAGAGACTGGTCAACCACTCGATCGACCACCAGAATGTTTAGAATTCCTCCGCTTTGACAAAGGACCGTTTCCCGGTCAGGCACATATGCGCCCCAAATTCGGAGAACGCGGTGCCCCCAGGGGCTATATCGTAGCCCCACCCTCGAACTCCCATGGCTAAGTGAAAGTGATAAAGCATTATAGTCCGGTTGCCTCGTTTGCTACGCTACCACCTCCTTCACAGGACCGAGACGTCGGATTAAGTGTGAAAATGCGCCATTTTTGCGAACACTCCCGCACCTTGTGCCTGGGGGCTGAAGCCGACGACTGCCATCTTTCAGGTTATACACACGTATACATAAACGGCCACACAGGAGATATTTCAATACTTGAGCACACAAGTACAAAAAGCGCCTACATCATAAACATCGTTTTACAAAATAAAATGTTCATTTGAACGTGACATTTTTTGAGCACTGCGACTCTATTACACGAGCACCACGTAGAACTTCCCCAAAATAGTGCTCGGCGGGTAACCGGCTCTCGTCCGAACCCTGGGTCGCAACAGCGGTGGCATCCATCTCTGTCCAATGTGTCTTCACACGGGCGAGGGCCATCCGTGCACCCTCTATGCAGGCCGACCGCTTCATCGCCTTGATATGCGGCACCGCCCCAAGAAATTGCTGCAATAAGCCAAAATAGCTTTTCGGCTTAGGCCTATCCGGCCAGACATGAGTCACGATATCTGTCATGGCAAGCCCGGACAACCTATTCAGCTCAGCCCACTCGGCCAACCGGTCGGTCAGCGGAAGTGAACGCTCCGGACTATGGAATTGAGACCAAAACAGCTCTTCCATCTTGTGATCCTTCTGGCTTTGGAAGTGCACAACGGCATCCGCCGCACTCGCTGCTAAGTCCATATAAGGATCCTCCGGACCCCACAGCTGGCCAAGCTGAGCATACTTTGGATCCGTAAACTTTTGGCGAAGCAGAAAGGGCATGCCAGCCACAATATCTCCGACCTAGCGCAGCTCCTCCTTTATAGCCAGCATTGCAGAACGGGCATCCTTGGCTTCGGCGGTGGCCTTTCCCAGGTATTCTTGCTCCGCTAGGCGCTCCTTTTCAAGAACCTCGTTGCGGTCGGTAGCATCTTTTAACTTCACGGCCATTTCGACCATCTCCTCCCTGCTTCGGCAGTGTGCAGCCCTTTCGGCTTTTAACTCCTCGGCCGCCTTCGAGGCAGCCGCATCACTCCTTCTGGCTTGCTCCTTGGCTTGATCAAGTTCTGCCCGAAGGCTCTCCATAGCAGCGGCACCATCTGCGTCAAGCACACATATTGTAAGAGGTGGGCTTCGGCTCCCTTACTAGGTGACCACGTAGAAAAAACTTACCTTACGACTCGTCAAGTCGCTTGTTGACTAGCGTGATGTCCGCATCCGCAACGTCGAGTTGCCGCTTTAGTTCAGCAACTCTATCAGTCCGGCTGGCCCCTGGACTATCCACCACCTGCATAGGAAAGGCGAAAGTTAACACCTGCGATTTTTTATCCTCGGCACGCTGTCGCTTTCGACAACCTACCGAGTCTCAGGGGCTACTATCTATACAGGGCGCACTTTATGTGCAAAACTGTCAAAAGGGTGTGTCATTTTTACGTACCTCAAACCCCGCCAGCAAACTCCTGACGGCATTACGCAATCCGCTTTCGGCGGACGAAATCCTTCCAATCACCATACTCATCAATGCATGGTGATCTTCTGAGATGGACGCCCTCTCAAGCAGATCCTTCAGCTCCCCCGGCCGAACACTAGTCGGCGCCGAACTCTTCGGCTCTGCCGGGCTCGGGGATACCCTCCATGATGACACTTCAGGCTCGTCCGCCCTATCCGATGGTGCAGCGGACGGAGGCGTCTCACTCTCCACCATCTCCGGACGAAGGTCCCCTGAAGACGAGCTCATCTGAGAAGGTCGGAGATCCGAACTACAAGGTAAAAACTTCAGTTATCTTCAGAAGCACAAATAGGGATGTCCCTTATTACCAAACTCCCTTTTTTCTACTTACGGCTCGCTGGAGGGCTGATTCTTTAGGGGAGACTGTGCGGCCGGGGCCTCCCCGGACGCAGGACCCTCCGGTGAAGATTTCTTCCCCCGCTTAGGGGCTTTGGCCTCCGGGTCTTCGGAGGCGGTCCTCTTCTCCCCTTGGAGGGAGGGAGTCTCGATCCCCCCTTTTTCAAGAGCCTCCTTGGGCGAGGCGGTAGCTCCTCTGTTTTCCCCTTCGCCTTCTTCTGAAGGCGCAACCTCTAGCATCCTGACCAGCACGGGATCCGGCGCGGTCTCTAGGAGAGGGGCCGGACACCGTATCAGCTTTGCTTGCGCTATCCACTCCTGTTAAAGGACAATGGGTTAAAAGGCGAATTGTAGAAAGGCAAACAAACGGTAGGTCCGAACACAGAGCTACTTACTTGAGTATCCGGGCGATTGCAGCTTAGGCTGGCCTCCTCGGTCAATTCCGGACACACCTCCTGTGATCCGAAGAACAATTTGTACATCTCCACGGGTGTCGTACCCATGAAGTGTTGGAGAATCCGTGGTCCCTCCGGATTAAACTCCCATAGCCGGAAAGGGCGGCGTTTGCAGGGCAGGAGACGCCTAATCAGCATGACCTGCATCACCACGACCAGATCGATCTCCCTCGCTTGGAGGTCTCGAATCCGGCCCTGCAATAGGGGCACGTCCCTTGACGGCCCCCAGTTGAGCCCTTGGTTGACCCACGTACATCAATCGTCGTGGAGGTCCCGAGCGGAATACAGGCGGCAGCTTCTGCCTGCTGCCCCTGGGAGCGGTAATATAGAACCACTCCTGTTGCCACAAGCCGAGCTCCTCTTGGAAGGATCCCTCGGGGCACGGGGCATCGGCCCTCCTGCTTACGGCCGCCACGCCACACTCTGCTTGACGCCCCTCGATCATCTTCCGATCTACCTTAAAGGTCTTCAGCCACAAGCCGAAGTGAGGGGTGATGCGGAGGAAGGCTTCGCAAATGACAATGAATGAAGAAATATGGAGGATGGACTCCGGAGCCAGGTCGTGAAATTCCAACCCATAGTAAAACATGAGCCCTCTCACAAAAGGATCCATCGGGAAGCCTAAACCCCGACGGAGGTGGGATACAAAAACGACGTACTCGCCGGGCTCGGGGGTGGGGATGGCCTGCCCTTCGGCGGGCAACCTGTGCGAAATCTCGTAAGACAGGTACTTGGCCTCTCGCAGCTTTAGCACATCCTCCTCCGTGACGGAGGAGGGCATCCACCGGCCCTGAAGGTCGGAGCCGGACATTGTTGAAGGTCTGAAGCGCTCGAATTTGGGGCTCTGGGTGTTGGAACTTAGGGCAAGGAGAAGATTCGATGGAGGATTGAAGAAAAGAAACGAGCCTTGGTCCCATTATAAAGAGGGAGAATACCAAGAGCCGTCTCCGTGACCGTTCAGGACTCTCCTTTGATAGAGGGGGCGTGGCGACGGGCGCGGTTGGGTTACCCACGTCCGTATTGATGGGAATCTCGGAATAACGGGAACACGATCTCTGCTTCGACAAGACGTGCCAAGGAAACCGCTTCGCTAAACACGCTGAGGTGGTATAATAAAAAACGATTCCAGTAAAGGCTTGGTAGTGGCATGACGTCATGCCACAAAATACGTCAGCAGATTGAACTTGTGTACATATTATTCTCTCTACGGTGGAATGTGGAAATTATTTTGCAGAGCCGGACACTATCCTGGTGTTCGCAATCTTCTATGAATTATTCGGAGGAGGAACCCGCCTTGCAATGCCGAACATCATGCGCGCCAGACTCATCGTCATTGAAGCCTGGTTCAGGGGCTACTGAGGGAGTCCTGGACTAGGGGGTGTCCGGACAGCCGGACTATCATCGTCAGCCGGACTCCAAGACTATGAAGATACAAGATTAAAGACTTTGTCCCGTGTCCGGATGGGACTTTCCTTGGCATGGAAGGCAAGCTTGGCAATACGGATATGTAGATCTCCTACCATTGTAACCGACTCTGTGTAACCCTAGCCCTCCCCGGTGTCTATATAAACCGGAGGGTTTTAGTCCGTAGGACACAACAACCATTACAACAATCATACCATAGGCTAGCTTCTAGGGTTTAGCCTCCTTGATCTCGTGGTAGATCCACTCTTGTACTACCCATATCATCAATATCAATCAAGCAGGAGTAGGGTTTTACCTCCATCGAGAGGGCCCGAACCTGGGTAAAAACATCGTGTCCCTTGTCTCCTGCTACCATCCGCCTAGACGCATAGTTCGGGACCCCCTACCCGAGATCCGCCGGTTTTGACACCGATAGTACACCTTCTACCACAGATCTGAATGCAAGATCTTTGTTTCCAAGAATGGAGCCTTTCTAGAGAAGAAGTTTCTCTCAAAATAAGTGAGTGGGGGGAAAGTCGAACTTGATGAGGTAATTGTACCTTCACCTGAATTGGAAAGTAGCTCATCACAGAAAACCGTTCCCGTGATACCTACACCAACTAGAGAGGAAGCTAATGATGATGATCATGAAAGTTCAGATCAAGTTACTACTGAACCTCGTAGGTCAACCACAACACGGTCCGTACTACGGTAATCCTATTCTGGAGGTCATGTTACTAGACCTAGGCGAACCTACGAACTACGAAGAAGCTATGATGAGCCTAGATTTTGATAAATGGCTTGAGGCCATCAAATCTGAGATAGGATCCATGTATGAGAACAAAATGTGGACTTTGGTGGATTTGCCCAATTATTGGTAAGCCATTTAGAATAAACGGATTTTCAAGAGGAAGACATACACTGATGGTAATATCACTATCTAGAAAGCTCGACTTGTCACAAAAGTGTTTTCGACAAGTTCATGGGGTTGACTACAATGAGACTTTCTCACACCTAGTGATGCTTAAGTCTGTCTGAATCATGTTAGCAATTGCCACATTTTATAATTATGAAATCTAGCAAGTGGATGTCAAAAAAACTGCATTCCTTAATGGATATTAAAGAAGAGTTGTATATGATGCAACCAGAAGCTTTTGTCGATCCTAAATGTGCTAATAAAGTGTGGAAGCTCCAGCGATCCATCTATGGACTGGTGCAAGCATCTCGGAGTTGGAATATACACATTGATGAGGTGATCAAAGCATATGGTTTTATACAGACTTATGGTGAAGCCTATATTTACAAGAAAGTGAGTGGGAGCTCTGTAGCATTTCTCATATTATATGTGGATGACATATTATTGATTGTAAATGATATATAATTTCTGAATATCATAAAAAAGGATACTTGAATAAGAATTTTTCAATGAAAGACCTCGGTGAAGCTACTTATGTATGGGGCATCAAGATCTATAGCGATAGATCGAGATGCTTAATAGGACTTTTAGAAAGCACATACCTTGACAAGATTTTTGAAGAAGTTCAAAATGGATCAGTCGAAGAAAGGGTTCTTGCCTGTGCAAGCACTACAAAAAAATACACTTTCGTGATGATATGTGTTTGTCATGGGAGGTCACGTTTCTGTCATGCATGTACATCCATGATGATTTTATGACAGAATCAAGATAGTCATACATGTGCTGTCATAGAAGTGTTCCATGACATTACCAAAATTATCATCATGGAAGTGTCCACTTCCATGATGATAAATTGCGCGTCACAGAAGTGCTTTCATCAAGGGTGACCAACATGTGGCATCCACCATAACGGGACACCGTTAAGCTATTGGGTCCAGTTTTGGATACGATAACCCGTTAACAGCCTGGACCAATGGGAAATTTCCATGTGTAAAATTCTGATTGGCCAGAAGAAACACGTGTCAGCTCATCAGTGGGTCAGATAGGCGCCTATGATATGTCGACACGTGCGATGGCCCACCACTGGCACATTTAGCTTACAAAGGCCAGCCCGCTTGACTTGGTCAAAAGTTAGCGGGTTGGCCCATGAAAATCCTGTTAATGGTCTCTTCGCAAAAAGCCATTATACGACCCGATAGGGCCTAACCAAAAATCGGCCCAACGTCATGTGGGCCGTCGAATATAACACCAGCCCATTTCACTTTTGGCCCAATGTATGGCCCACGACGTCTTTCAGCCCATATGAGGCCTTCGTATCTTTAGGCCCTTTAGAGGCCCACGGTGACAATAGCCCATACTAAACAGTAAATTTCTTTGTACCCGTTAACAGCCCATGATTCACATGGGACGTTTCTAGCCCGTGTTAGCTTTTGGCCTACTGACGGCCCATACGTTTTTGGGCTCCTTTCCGGACCTCGATTACTTCTGGCCCTCGATTACTTCCGGCCCATTACTGACCTATTCCCCTAATGGGCCAAATTCGACCCGTGGCAAGAGTCGGCCCATTTCTGGCCTATTAACCCCTTGCGCCGTTTCCAGCCCGTCCTATCTGTCCTTGTTTCACAAAGGGTCTCTGTTAGGGAATGGACTTGTGTCTGGAGCGCAGATATAACATTGTTTTGAGCTTGTATATCTTGATCATGAGGCAGTTTGTACGAGATTGCCCTAACAACCAACCCTGTATTATGCAGGAACATGCTTTTGGCACTGTTAGTGGACAGGTACTGACCCACTGTAGCAAGAGCTGACATTGCGGTTATAGTTGCCTCGCCACCTTCAGAAGGTGGCGATTCCACCATTTTTTTCGTAGCTTGCTGAAAAGTTGAGTTTTTTACATTAGTAGTACCAGAACAGAAGATATTAAGGAGGCAGCAAAACCAAACAAAATAGCTTTGGTCTATATACAAAACTTATTCTGATGAACCCATGTAAAATATTAGTTGTATTTTATTGCAAAGTACATAATAAAACCAGGTTCCAAACATATGACCATGTACCATTGCTAATGTATTGTGTATTTCTTCACATTGTATTGACAAATAAGGATAAAGAGACAAAGTTTATAATACGGGAAGCATAGTATGGTATCATTCATAACATGAAACAACTGAGAACAGACAAACAGGCAATTGTAACGTTGTGTGGGCAAGTCCAGCACGGAACTAGATTACAAGTCAAGATCAAAGAAATATCACTCCTCTCTTCTAAACCTTGTAAGGTGCAATGATACACTAAGATAATTGTGTATAAAATTGAAAATAGTAATAGACATTGGCTGCAAACCATGCAGTTAAAGGCACAAGTCAGAGTAAGTAGTAGTTAAAAGGCACGAGGATTTAGGACTTACAAATGCAGAGGATAGTCCTTGAAGATTTACACAACATTTGTTTCAGGTAGTTTTTGGTCCTTGTGGGCTTTCCTCTGCATTTGGAACAAGTCAATATATATCTGATAATATGGTACAGCGAAAAGAGTGAAACAACAGCTAATTAAAAGAGCCTCGCAGTGTGCAATATAGCTACAAGATCCTGTCGTCTGTTGGAATTTCACTTTCGTACGATTGGCCTTGTTCTTTGAATAGTTCACCTACAAGAAGATAAATTTCTGTGGTACATCCGTAAATAGGACTTCAACATGTGATCTGTAACATCCCAAAATTGTAAATTTTGGAATGTTATATTAACTAAATAGTTTTGATTGTTTGTTTGATTTGTGGTGTGGTTGTTTGTGTGAAATTGACTGATATTTGAAACTTTTTGAAAGTTAAGTGAGAGGGAATGAAATGACTTTCCCAAACTTTCACCTTGCATTTATGATCTCCATGAATTCAAATTCCTTTGAAATACAAAACCTTAGAGAGAAGATGACATGACTTCTTCCATTATAAATGAAAAGGGTTTTGAAAAGATTTGAATTTCATTTGGAAATATTTCCAATTCAGAAACTTTATGCAACTCAATGATTTTCATGAGAGAAGATAAAATGACTTCTTCAAATCATATGAACTATAAGTTGGAAGTTTAAAAGAATCAAATTTAGAGTCCCTTTGAAATTATTTTCAATTTGGAGTTATTTGGGCTTTATTCAAATTATTTTTCTAAAAAAATAAAATATACGGAAAATACGGTAAAATTATTCCCTACATTAGAAAATTGGAGAAAAATAAATTTGAAATCATTTTGGTATTTTAGAAATGATTTTTATTGGGTTTTATTGCAACTATACCAGTTTTCACTTTATTTCAATTTTTGTGGAATTTATTTGCCGCTAAAAATATGTTCATCATTTAGAAAATCTTTTTCTGAAAATTTTGATATATGATATGCCTATGTAACTTTTTACTTTTATTTTTAGTTATTCAGTTTTTTCTTTTCTGTTTTTTTATTTGAAAAAAGAAATTCTATGTGCGGCCCATAACTATCCGACGCCCACATGCATAACATAGTAAGTAGACAGGCCGTAACTGTTTTTATTTATTTTTCGGTTATGCTTGGAGAAAAAAATGTTTTCAGAAATATTTAAAAAAACGCAGCGGTGGTGCGTGCGTGTGGCCGGCAGAACCGTTTGGCCCATGGCGCGTCTCTTCTCTCTTTTCTATATTTCGTCTATGTTTAGTCCCACATTGCTTAGCCTTTAACCCCTAAACCTCTTTTCCATCTATAAATATAGACCCGTAGAGCCTCAAAAATCATCCGATTTGGGTTAAATCAATATATTTTGGTTTGACTAGATTCACTAAAAAAATCTCCTCTCCGGCGGATATTCTGGAAGTCGTCGACTCTCTGTGAAGTCGTCTTTTCTCTACGATATAAAGGTATCTTTCTTCATTTTTATATACTTCCGTACTTTATTATTTCTAGACTAATACGGTAGAATAATTAGATTTATAAATTAGTTCCTGTATTTACATTTTAGGACTAGAATTCTTTTAGCCATAACCATTTTTCTTCCGTAAAACAACTTGGCCCTGATTTTTCAAATAGCCATAATGTTTTTCTAATTTATCCAAATTAGACGAAACCAATGCCAATATTTTCGCCTTGATTCCACCTAGGCAGTGAATCTATCAAAAAACTTTTTGCAACTTTCAAATTTCGAAGTTTGTTCAGATTCATACTCAAATTTCTTTTGATCATATCTTTTTATCCGTACCTCCGTTTTCGATGAAACCAATGCCTAAATCTTCGTAACGATCCCCTCTGTCTAATAAACCAACTTAAACATGCTTTTGACAATTTTAAAATTTGAGTTTAGTTCAGGTTAGTATACGATCTTGTTTCGTCTGTTTCTTGAGTTTCGTAACTCCGTTTTAGTTGATTTTTTTGTAAATCGAAGCTCTTGACCTAAACTTTCTAATAAGGCCAAATCCACCTAATTTTGGTACTATTAGAAATTGTTTCTGTTGTAATAGTTAATTGCTTGTTTTCGAAGCCTTTCGAGATCTTTTCTTCGATTCTTTTGCATGATTGCTTATGTGTGGTTACTATTGATTGCTTATGATAGATTGAATGGAGTGTGACGAGTAGAACTATCAGGAGTTGAGTGCGATGGTTCCTCATCAACAGTACAGGCATGTTCACACTTTGATCATATTTATCATACCCAGTTTTATGCATTAGTTTCAACCCTCAAACATGGCATGAGCAGGTTTGATAACATGTGGGTACTGGGAAGTAGTTGATGAGGTAGGAACCTATTGTCTTATATTCAAACCCTCACGTGTTACTAAATTATGCTTATACTATTACGCTATGCTCGTAGACGTGGGTTGGTTTGAGAGAATTCATGAAACACGAGAGAGATATTGTTAACTAAGGGAAATTTAAGGTGGCTACTTTAATACACATCTGGGTGGATTGGTTGGGGCACCCTGGAGCACCTAGTGGTTTGCCCTGGCACCTGGAGAACCCAGTGCTTGCCCAAGAGGATCCCGAAGTACCCGTGTGATTACCCTACGGAATGCCACCCAGGCTCAAAGGGATCAGAAGATTTTTCATGCTAGAAACTTCCATGTGCAGCCACAAGCCATTATGGGCTCTGGCATAGTTGAGTAAGTTGCGTGAGATCTTGAAGAGGTGGACTAGCAGATGTAGGGGGATTGTAGGTGGTACTGTCTACCCAGAGTAAAGAGTTAATGCTTCTGAAAGACTGTGTCTCGGTCATCCGTTTCTCAAACATCATGAAGTGCAAGAAATTCGACGGAGTAGATCGAGTCTTGTGGGGAAAAGTGCGCAAACCTCTGCAGAGTGTACAAACTAATCATGATTAGTCGTGTCCCCGGTTATGGACATCGTGAGTATGTGGTACTTGAATTATTGATTTGATCTCATCACTCAATTTAATGAAATTGTTGGGTTATAATTATTACTTCAGTATTGAGTTGGAGGAACCTTCTCATTTAGTGACATATACTTGGTAGTTGAATGAAATTTATTCCTTTGTTGTAGGAAAAAACTAGCTTTATGCAAAAATCATAAACTTAGAACCTCCACCAGCCATATATGGATGTAATGATAGCAATTATTCATCATTATCCTATGGTGTGAATTTGCCAGTACGTTCAATGTACTGACCTACATGGCCGCAACGTCTCATGTTGCAGGAATCTTACGACGAGTAAGTGTTACATTAGGGTTACTGTGTCTACACTCAAGTTTGCCATTTGTGTTGTTGGGAACTCCTCAACTTTGATGTTACTTCCGCTATATGGATTGAGGTAATAGTATTTACGTTACTTTATACATGTGATTTACCTCTTTTATAAATCCTCGAGTACTGTGTGTGTCAGCATACCGATCCAGGGATGACACGTAAGAACAGAGACTTTGATCCATTCGGGTCGGGTCGCTACAAGATGGTATAAGAGCACATGTTGACTGAAGGACATGACCCCTAGAAACTGGCAAGCCCATAGGAAAGATTTTTCTCTAAAACTTCAATTTTTCAAAAGGATCTTTTACCTCTCTTCTTTTTTGAGATTTATTAAATATTCCCTTTTAGTTAGACTATACCCCCTTTCTCATTTTGACCACACGAAGATTCGACTGATGAGACCACTCCAAGAAGGACAAGAATTCAGACAACTAAGACCACTCCGGAATAAAGAGGATTTTTGTGGTGCATTGGAATAAATTGAAACTACAACGGTTGAAGACTCCGACGACTAGGAGAATTTGAAGGATTTGTAGAATTTCCAGATTAGTATGACCTAGGAAGGCTACCCTTATGGAATTTGTCGGACTATTGAATCTGTCAAAACCCGATATCAAGGTGCGTCGGAGAAATACCGGAACATGGAGCTTTGAAACTCAAAGTTTTAGTCAAGAAACCCCTAATGCATGAGATATTCAACTATGGAATGATAGCTCATGGCAATGACAAGGGCAGAAACACGGCTATCCAAGATGCTATCGCCATCTTGTGTTATCGTCACCATGCTGAGTTAAGAATACATTTCTTCAGAAGGATTTGATGGTAGAAGGCTAATGCCTATTGCCTTGACGTACGAGCAAAAGACGAAGTTTTAACCTTAGCTGGTGTATTGCCAAGATCTGGAGTATTACATCAAGAATTTTAAGATGTACCTGCAGGAAGCAGCATTTGACAAGAAAGTATTTCGTGAAGAACTCAGGACCCAAAATTTGAAAGTAGCCAAGATGGAGGAGCAAAACCTCGAGATACCGGAGATTCATCAGGAAACGAATGACAGTAGGACCATGGTTCATGCAAAGGATGTTCAAACCCAGAAGTTTGAAACGCAACTCTAGAAATATTAAAGGACGTCACGAGAGACTTTGCATCAACAAAGATGATCTGGCAAAAGAACCTGAGAAGGACAAGTACAATCGGAGGAAGCCATTGGAGACATGAACAAGACTTGAAGAGTTTGGCGACTTTGAAGATTTATTGACCTTTAGAAGACCAAACCCCTGTTATATACCTACGTTAGATGCGATGATTGTGAGTTGTCATTTGTTTGATGTTTTTTCGACAGCCACAAAATAAAACTTGTTTCTTCAAAACTTTTGTTTGTATTGTGTGTATCTCTCCTCACCTCTCCAGTATCTCATCCCAAACCTTCAGAACCAATAGAGGATGAATGGAGATGAACTGACATTTTCTGGATCAATGACTCAATTGGAGATGGACTAATGGATTCAGAACATGGAAGATCGCATGAAGGAGCACTGTATTGAAGAATAGTATATGGTTCCATACACCCTACGACGGATCACACAAGGTGTTGCAAAAATGCGAGAGATACATCAAGCTATACAAGGATGGGATGGAGAAAATGCTTGGGATGAATTCAAGACGATTCTACTGAAGTCACGTCTTATCCAAAAGCCATGTGACCCTAAAGTGAAGAAGCCTTGTGCATGCAAGATTTGCAGAGAAATAGGACACACCCAGGAGGAGCACAAGGATGAATGCCCTCATTGTGAAGAAAGTCACCCGGCTGAAGAATGCCCAACTAGGTAGATTACTAGTTTCTTGTGTGAAGGGACTACCCACTACCCTGCTCAGTGTCACATTTACCCCATGGTACAAAGAACCATCCAGCCGAAGAAAGAAGCAATGACAGGGGCCCTCATGAAAATTTTAGAAGAACTTGTGATGAAGGAAGAGGTGGAGGACACACCCAAAGAAGACCCAATTAAAACCTGCACCAAGTCATGCTATTCATCTAGAGAAGAAGGACACACCTCCCAGAGTTGTCTTAAGGGGGATCAAGTAGCATTCCCGATAGTGGAAGTAGAGTATGACCCACAGGAAATATAAGCCCTAATTGGCACGAAAAATTCCAGGAAGAGAAATATAATGGATTCCAGGAACAACCCAATTTCTACAAAGAAGGACCAGAGTCATATCACATGTTTCAGGTGCAAAGATTCAGGACACTACTTCAGCGGTTGCCCAAAAAGGAAGCCGAGGACCCAAGGAGGCTATGTAATCACAAGGAAACCTCAAGACTAGTCAGAAGTAATATGTTTCCGCTGTAATGAAGCAGGGCACTTTGCCAGAGATTGTCCCAATGAGGATATTCGTGTTAAATAGTTGAGTCTATGAGGAATATAGTAGAAGCAATGGGAACAATTCTTTTTGTTATTGAGGTGTTGAGTTGAGGCATGTAATGGACATGCAAGAGATTGCAGTCATTTGAGAATCAATAAAGTTAGCGTCATTGGTATTGATTTGGATTTTTATGAGTAGTTACTCTATGAAGAAGGATTTTGACCATTTTCGAGGATATGAGAAATATGGTCTATGGATGGGTTTGTGCATTTCAAGGGTGGTAGTACCCTGTGAGGATCTTGACCCCTGGAAAGGATAATGATTTGATGGAGTGGAGTTTGGACAAAAATAAGTACGAGTTTTATCTGGATATGTGGGATACCCCGAGAATATGAAGAGATGAAGTACTATTGGATATAAAGGAGGTATAATGTTGGTAATATGGAGCAATTGTAACCCCCGGATGAGTTGAAGCTATAAATGTGATGAGATGGGCCATAACCCACAGGCCCGAGGACCTGCCAAGAAGCAAGCACACTCTTGCTGAGGGAAAAATCCTTGAAGAAGTTATGACTTTATCAACAGATAATCTTATAGGAAGTATGCAAAACCTGAGAGTTGTGAAGAAATGATAGATATTTTGTTTGGCTTGCACAATCAATGGATTTATCCGAACTTGGTTCATTGACAAGAGAAATTCCGCAATGCTTGTGAGGATGACCGAGTGTTAGAATGCGAGATTCGCTAAACCATGTACAAGATTCACTAAACCATGTACAAGGTAATGATTTGGGTGCGGGATGGATTGATCACCATACCGACTTACTCTTATTATTCGCCTTGCTATATGGGATGGTAAATCTGAGTGACTTACCCATAGTAGAGCGACGAGGATCAAAACCTTGTTTAAACCTTAGAACGGTATAACAATTTTCCCTTGTACAAGTCAGCTATTGCCAATTGTAGGTCATACGGTGAGAATGAAGCCCAGACCCGTTTTCTGCAGGAGAAACCATGAATCATTGACCGCCGTGAGATATTGATAGTTGTTTAGTATTGGTGCCAGACCTGTCAGCTAAGAAGACCCAGTCACAGGAGGACCGTACCAAGATAAAAGGACACAAGAATTGAGGAAAAAGGTTATGCCCCACCGGAAGATCCCAAAGAAGGAATTATCCTGAAGATCTGAGAAGATCGACACTATCAACAATAAGGATGGAGTGTATGAGTTTTGATGGAACCGTAACCATGCCTCTAAGGGTGTTAGCACCCCAGACCCTCTGTGACGATCAACGGATTTTGAGGATACCCCCGAACCCAACCTAATTCTTGCTAGCCTCTCCGAATCTCGAGAGCAAGATTCATTTTATGGGTGGTAGGTTTGTTACATCCCAAAATTCTAAATCTTGGAATGTTATATTAAATAAATCATTTTGGTTGTTTGTTTGATTTGTGGTATAGTTGTTTGTGTGAAATTGACTGATATTTGAGAGGGAATGAAATGACTTTCCCAAACTTTCACCTTGCATTTATGATCTCCAAGAATTCAAATTCCTTTCAAATACAAAACCCTAGAGAGAAGATGACATGACTTCTTCCATTATAAATGAAAAGGGTTTTGAAAAGATTTGAATTTCATTTGGAAATATTTCCAATTCAGAAACTTTATGCAACTCAATGATTTTCATGAGAGAAGATAAAATGACTTCTTTAAATCATATGAAATATGAGTTGGAAGTTTAAAAGAATCAAATTTAAAGTCCCTTTGAAATTATTTTCAATTTGGAGTTATTTGTGGTTTATTCAAATTATTTTTCTTCAAAAATAAAATATATGGAAAATAGTGTAAAATGATTCCCTACATTATAAAATTGGAGAAAAATAAATTTGAAATCATTATTGTATTTTAGAAATGATTTTTATTGGGTTTTATTGCAACTGTAGTACTCTTCACTTTATTTGAACCTTTGTGCAATTTATTTGCCACTAAAAATATGTTAATGTTTTAGAAAATCTTTTTCTGAAAATTTTGATATATGTTTTGACTATGTACAATTTTATTTTTATTTTTTGTTATTCAATTTTTCCTTTTCTGTTTTTTTATTTGAAAAATAGAAATTCTATGTGCGGCCCATAACTATCCGACGCCCACGTGCACAACATAGTCAGCAGACATGTCGTAACTGTTTTTATTTATTTTTGGTTATGCTTGGAGAAAAAATGTTTTCAGAAATATTAAAAAACGCAGCAGTGGTGCGTGCGCATGGCCGGCCAAACTGTTTGGCCCATGGCGCGTCTCTTCTCTCTTTTCTATATTTCGTCTATGTTTAGTCCCACATTGCTTAGCCTTTGACCCCTAAGCCTCTTTTCCACCTATAAATATAGACCCGTAGAGCCTCCAAAAATCATCCAATTCGGGTTAAATCAATATATTTTGGTTTGACTAGAGTCACTAAAAAAATTCTCCTCTCCGACGGAAATTCTGGAAGTTATCCTCTCTCTGAAGTCGTCTTTTCTCTACCATATAAAGGTATCTTTCTTCATTTTTTTATATACTTCCGTAGTTTATTATTTCTAGACTAATATGTTAGAATAATTAGATTTATAAATTAGTGATAAAACTCCGAAATAAAATCTTATTTGATTTCAATATTAAACTCTCAATATTTCTTTATTTTGGGAAACTCATTTTATTCCCTCTCGCATATTTTTATAATAGAAAACTCAAATATGAAAATAACGAAATCCCCAACTCTCTCCTGGGTCCTTGAGTTGCGTAGAATTTCTAGGATCGAGCCAAAATGCAAATAAAGTATGATATGCAATGATGCTCTATTGTATAACATTCCAAATTGAAAATTTGGGATGTTAGAAACCTACGCCCCTTAAGATGAATCTCGCCCTCGAGATTCGGGTTTGCTAGAAAATAGGTGAGGGTGGTCCTTCAGTAGATCTTCCTCTCGCTCCCAGGTGGCTTCATCTTCGGTATGGTGGCTCCACTGAACTTTGCAAAACTTGATAACCTTGCTGCGGGTGACTCGGCTGGCATACTCGAGAATCTTGAATGGTTTCTCCTAGTATGTCAAATCACTATCCAACTGAATCGCTTCCAGTGGCACTATATCTCTCAACGGTATATCAGCCATCTCTGCATGGCATATCTTCAACTGGGAAACGTGGAACTCATCGTGAACTCGTGACAATCCTTCGGGCAATTCTAACTTGTAAGAAACTTCTCCCATACGCTCCAAAACTTTGTATGGTCCTACAAAACGTGGCGCTAACTTTCCCTTAACTCCAAAACACTTAACTCCTCGAAGTGGGGATACACAAAGATAAACTTTGTCTCCGACTTCGTAAACTATCTCCTTGCGTTTAGAATCTGCATAGCTCTTCTGCCTGGACTGGGCTACCTTGATCCTATCGCGAATCAGCTTCACCTTCTGTTCAGACTCTTTAATCAAATCTGGTCCAAACAACTGGCGGTCTCCAACTTCATCCCACAACAATGGTGTCCTGCACCTCCTTCCGTACAAAGCTTCGAAAGGGGCCATCTTCAAACTGGATTGATAACTATTGTTGTAAGAGAACTCCGCATATGGCAAATTGCCGTCCCAACTAGATCCATAATCTAGCGCACAAGCTCTCAGCATGTCCTTCAGAATCTGATTGACTCTCTCGGTCTGTCCATCTGTCTGTGGATGAAAGGCTGAACTGAACTCTAGCCTGGTACCCAAAGTTTCATGCAACTGATTCCAGAACTTTGAGGTGAACTGGGTTCCTCTATCTGATACAATGCTCCTCAGAACTCCATGCAGACATACGATCCTGGTCATGAATATCTTTGCCAACTTAGCACTGGTGTAAGTGGTCTTCACTGGGATGAAATGAGCTACCTTCGTCAAACGATCGACTACAACCCATATTGAGTCATAGCCTGAATGAGTCCTGGGCAATCCCGTGATAAAATACATGTTGGGGAACGTAACAGAAATTCAAAATTTTCTACGCATCACCAAGATCAATCTATGGAGTAATCTAGAAACGAGGGAAAGAGGAGTGCATCTACATACCCTTGTAGATCGCTAAGCGGAAGCGTTCAAGTGAATGGGTTTAATGGAGTCGTACTCATCGTGATCCAAGTCGCCGATGATCCTAGTGTCGAACGGACGGCACCTTCGCGTTCAACACACATGCAGCCCGGTGATGTCTCCCATGCCTTCATCCAGCAAGGAGAGAGGGAGAGGTTGGGGAAGACTCCGTCCAGCAGCAGCACGACGATGTGGTGGTGGTGGAGGAGCGCGGCAATCCTGCAGGGCTTTTATTGTTAACACCACCTATCCTGACTTACACAGAAAATACACTGATAGAGCATAACTAGAGGAAAGAGCGAACTTGTGCCCAAGAAACGAGGCTGTTGACCAGATTAATGCCTACATCATGAGTCAAATCCCTGGAGAAGAGGTAACCTATTTCAGTTCAGATACAACATGCAAGGCAATGTCTACGGTGGAAGATGAAGATATGTTGTACCCAACTAAGTTTCTTAATAGTCTTACATTTTCTGGAATACCAGACCATGAACTGAGGCTGAAAGTAGGATTACCAATAATGCTTATGAAGAACATCAATCAAAGTGCAGGACTTTGCAATGGGACAAGACTAACAATAACACAGCTAGGAAATCGTTTCATTGAAGGCCAGGTCATAACAGGTCCTAACGTTGGTGACAAAGTTCACATCCCACGAATTATCATGTCACCAAGTGATTCAAAATGGCCTTTCATTCTGAAAAGGAGACAATACCCAATATCAGTGTGCTTTGCTATGACTATAAACAAAAGCCAGGGGCAATCTCTCAAAAAAGTTAGACTCTACTTAGAAAGGCAAGTGTTCACACATGGACAACTCTATGTTGCAATGTCAAGGGTGACCAGCAGAAATGGATTGAAGATACTCATATCAGATGAAGAGCGTCCATCCGACAAGGTTGCAAAAAACATTGTTTACAAGGATATATTATAGATATTGTTACAAGCATTCTGATATGACTAAATATAATGTGATGCAGACATAGCAACCTTATTTGGTTTCAAATTGATATATCTGAAATATTTTATCAGAACGAATTTTACTTACTTTTGGGTATCTTATTATATTCGTATATAGTCTATAGTCATTATTTAATTTAGTCTGATTTAGTGATTTTAGAATTTCTAACAAACTCAATGTTTTGATGCATCCATTTAACAAACCCAAATATAGTGTTTGTGAAATTGCGCCCTTCACTTTTTTTATGGTGTTCCTCTGAAGATTGAACTATATTTAAGCTCTCTCTGACTGTAAGAGGACGGCCACTGTACTTTATTTTCAAAATAGTGGAAATACATTCATAAGACAATGTATTCACACAGATACGTGATGGAGGGCTCACAACTGATTTGACAAAAATCAATATCAGTTATGTATGCATCATGTATGTGCTTTTATCAATTACTATAACCTTTCTTTCTTCCCTAGCAATTCAGATCTGATTTAACAAATAATAGAAAATTCCAAGAGTCTAATTGCTAGATAAAATATTAGAAACAGTAATTTGATAATCGTGCTATGCATGCCTAAAGTTTATTTGATAGAGAGAGGACATGGTAAGGCAAAGGAAAGATATGCACCTGTTCGTACAAACACAGGGTCAAGGGAAAATGGGGATGGATAAGAGTCGCCGCCATTGTTGCTGGATGCGGAAACTCCGCTCAACAACGCGGGCATCGGAGGAGATTGCAGATTCAGCGGGGACGACCTACCACACGGCAAAGGGGAACGGCCGGATGGCTGCCGCTACAGCCGGCGTTGCGATGTGGTTCGTGAGGAACGACTTTCTGAGGTTACTGATGTACGTTGTCAACGAGAGCCCCTAGCACAGCCACTCTCATGGGGCCAATCAGGCGAGCAAACTAGACAGGACGCCAGCGCCGACCGCGGCCGGCGAACACGCCGACGACCAAGCAAAAAATCTATCACTGATAAACATGCGCACAATAGTGTAAAGTGGAGTAATATGTTACTCCCTCTATAAGAGCGTTCAGAGCGTTTTTTTAAACGAAGTTTACAGCGTTTAAATAGGGATCTAAACGCCTTTATATTTCTTTAGAGAGGAAGTACCAATTTAAATGCTGTAGCAAATTAAATTAGGTTTCATGTATTAAAAAATTGTGTAATAAAATTATATGAGACCAATTAAAATTAACTCCGTACCAAATATGTGCAAAGAAAATGGGGATAATTATTTATCTTGCTTACAATTTAATCCAAATGAACGCCACAATTCCCTTCAAATAAACTACTAGCTCTGTACAATGATAAAATAAAAGACAGTTTTAACAGAAAATACTACCAAAAAAATACCAATCTAAATAATACACATGTAATGGCCTCCTAGAAAAGTAACTACAAATCATAGCGAAATCTAATTGTTGAATATCCAGAACAAATGCTAATTTTAATAAAAGAAATTAAATCTCTAAAAAGATTTTTGTTTCTAAAAAGAATAAATTTAGCGCTCTTTATATTCAACCGTTCATCTATTCAGACCCAGATACTTTTACATATGATCATCTATAGATCCAGATACTTAACCAAATGAACTAAATAGATGCTATTTATTGTGATGGTTTTATCCATCACACTAAATATGCTAGCCCGTGTGAATGCACGGGTTGACGTCTAGTACTTTAATAATCACAAACTTTTTCAACTTTCACGCAATACATGAGCGTGAGCCATGGACATAGCACTATATGTGGAATAGAATGGTGGTTGTGGAGAAGACAAAAAAGAGAAGATAGTCTCACATCAACTAGGCGTATCAACGGGCTATGGAGATGCTCATTAATAGATATCAATGTGAGTGAGTAGGGATTTCCATGCAACGGATGCACTAGAGCTATAAATATATGAAAGCTCAACAAAAGAAACTAAGTGGGGTGCATCCAACTTGCTTGCTCACGAAGACCTAGGGCACTTTTAAGGAAGCCCATCATTGGAATATACAAGCCAAGTTCTATAATGAAAAATTCCCACTAGTATATGAAAGTGGCAACATATGAGACTCTCTATCATGAAGATCATGGTGCTATTTTGAAGCACAAGTGTGGAAAAAGAGATAGTAGCATTGTACCTTCTCTCTTTTTCTCTCATTTTATTTTTTCTTTTCTTCTTTTTTTTCTTTGGCCTTCTTTTTTTTCTTTTTGGCCTTTCTTTTTTTTTCTTTTTGTAAAGTCCAAAGTCTCATCCCGACTTGCGGGGCAATCATAGCCTTCATCATCCTTTCCTCACTAGGACAATGCTCTAATAATGAAGATCATCACACTTTTATGGATTTACAACTCAAAGCTAGAACAAGATATGACTCTATATGAATGCCTCCGGCGGTGTACCAGGATATGCAATGAATCAAGAGCGACATGTATGAAAATTATGAAGGTGGCCTTGCCACAAATACGATGTCAACTACATGATCATGCAAAAAGCAATATGACAAAAGTAATGCCTGTCATATGAACGGAACGGTGGAAAGTTGCATGGCAATATATCTCGGAATGGCTATGGAAATGCCATAATAGGTAGGTATGGTGACTGTTTTGAGGAAGATAGATGGTGGGTGTATGGTACCGGCGAAAGTTGGACGGTACAAGAGAGGCTAGCAATGGTGGAAGGGTGAAAGAGTGTGTATAATCCATGGACTCAACATTAATCAAAAGAACTCATATACTTGTTGCAAAAATTTAGAAGTCATCAAAAACCAAAGCACTACGCGCATGCTCCTAGGGGGATAGATTGGTAGGAAAAGACCATCGCTCATCCCCGACCGCCACTCATAAGGAAGACAATCAATAAATAAAATTGTGCTCCAACTTCATCACAAAGCGGTTCACCATACGTGTATGCTACGGGAATCACAAGCTTCAACAAAAGCATTCTTTAAATTCATACTCACCCAACTAGCATGACTTTAATATCACTACCTCCATATCTCAAAACAATTATCAAGCATCAAATTGATCATAGCATCCAATTCACTTTCTATGATAGTTTTTATTATACCCAACTTGGATGCTCATCATTCTAGGACCAACTTTATGATCATAGCAAATACCATGCTGTTCTAAAAGACTCTCAAAATAATATAAGTGAAGCATGAGAGACTAGCAACTTCTTCAAAATTAAGACACCACCGTGCTCTAAAAGATATAAGTGAAGCACTAGAGCAAAAACTATCAAGCTCAAAAGATATAAGTGAAGCACATAGAGTATTCTAGCAAATTCAAATCAAATAGGCTTGTCCCAAAAGGTGTGTACAGCAAGGATGATTGTGGTAAACTAAAAATCAAATACTAATATAATACACGATGCTCCAAGCAAAACACATATCATGTGGCGAATAAAAAATAGCTCCAAGTAAAGTTACCAATGAACGAAGACGAAAGAGGGGATGCCTTCCCGGGGCATCCCCAGGCTTAGACTTTTGGCTATCCTTGAATATCTTGGGGTGCCATGGGCATCCCCAAGCTTAGGCTCTTGCCACTCCTTATTCCATAGTCCATAAAAGCTTTACCAAAAACTTGAAAACTTCACAACACAAAACTCAATAGGAAATCTTATAAGCTCCGTTAGTGAAAGAAAACAAAACTACCACATAAGGTACTGCAATGAACTCATTCTTTATTTATTTTGGTGTTAAACCTATTGTATTACAACTTATTTATGGTTTATAAACTAATTTACTAGCCATAGACGCATTGAAATAAGCAAACAACGCACGAAAAACAGAATCTATCAAAAACAGAACAGTCTGTAGCAATCTGTAACTAACGCAAACTTCTGAAACTCTAAAAATCCTACCAAAATATGAAGTCCTCGACAATTTTTTTATTGAACATCATCAAAAAGAATCAACACAAAAGCACGTTCCTGTGATTTAACAAAATTATATTCGTGCGTGCAAAGTTTCTGTTTTTCAGCAGAATCAAATCAACTATCATCGTAGGTTATCCTATAGGTTCTACTTGGCACAAACACTAATTAAAAGATAAAAACACATCTAAACAGAAGGTAGATGCAAGATTTATTACTAAACAGGAGCAAAAACAAAAAACATAAAGAAAATTGGGTTGCCTCCCAGCTAGCGCTATTGTTTAACGCCCCTAGCTAGGCATAAAAACAAAGATAGATCTAACAAGTGCCATCTTTGGCACTAAATTCATAAGTAGCACGCATGATAGATTCATAAGGTAATTTTACTTTCTTTCTTGGAAAGTTCTCCATGCCTTTCTTTAAGGGAAATTGGAATCTAATGTTCCCTTCCTTCATATCAATAATCGCACCAATCGTTCTAAGGAAAGGTCTACCAAGAATAATAGGGCAAGAAAGATTGCAATCTATATCAAGAACGATAAAATCTACGGGCACCAAGTTTCTATTTGCAACGATAAGGACATCATTGATCCTTCCCATAGGCTTTTTAATGGTGGAATCCGCAAGGTGCAAATTTAAAGAGCAATCATCAAGATCATGGAAATCTAGAATATCACATAAAGTTTTCGGAATCGTGGAAACACTAGCACCCAAATCACACAAAGCAAAACACAAATAATCTTTAATTTTAATCTTTATAGTAGGTTCCCACTCATCATTAAGTTTTCTAGGTATAGAAACTTCCAAATTAAGTTTTTCATCATAAGATTGCATCAAGGCATCAACGATATGTTTGGTAAAAGCTTTATTTTGACTATAAGCATGAGGAGAATTAACAACGGATTGCAACAAGGAAATACAAACTTTTAAAGAGCAATTATCATAATCAAATTCCTTGAAATCCTAGATAGTAGGTTCAATATTATTAGAAGTTGAGGATTCTCCAATCTCACTTTTACCAATTTTAGCATCAAGATCTAAAGACTCCGAATTTTTGGGACGCCTTCTAGGCAAGGTTGATTCATCATCACTCCCATAATCATCAAAATTCATATTGCAAAACATAGATCTAATCGGAGACGCATCAATAACTTTAAGATCCTCATCATTATTTTCATGGAGACTAGAAGAACACGCTTTTATAAAGCTTTCTTTTTTAGCACGCAATCTAGCGGTTCTTTCCTTGCACTCGTCAATGGAATTTCTCATTACTTTGAGAGACTCATTGATATCATGCTTAGGAGAAGAAGATCCAAGTTTAAGAGAATTAACATCAAGCGAAAGTCTATCAACGTTCCTAGCCAAATCATCAACTTTGAGCAACTTTTCTTCAAGCAAAGCATTAAAATTCTTTTGAGAAATCATAAATTCTTTCACACTATTCTCAAAATCAGAGGGCATCTTATTAAAATTACCATAAGAATTATTGTAGGAATTTCCATAATTATTAGAGGGATTACTAGGGAACAATCTAGCATTAAAATTTCCTCTATAAGCGTTGTTTCCAAAACTATTCCTACCAACAAAATTCACATCCATAGATTCATTATTATTCTCAATCAAGGAATACGAAGGCATATCATTGGGATCAAGAGGAGTATTTTTAGTAGCAAACATCTTCATAAGTTCATCCATCTTTCCACTCAAAACATTAATTTCTTCTATAGCATGCACTTTTTTACTAGAAGATCTTTCGGTGTGCCATTGAGAATAATTAGCCATAATATTATCAAGCAATTTTCTAGCATCTCCTAACGTGATTTCCATAAAGGTGCCTCCCGCGGCCGAATCTAAGAGATGTCTAGAAGCAAAGTTCAAACCGGCATAAATTTTTTGTATGATCATTATAAATTCAAACCATGAGTACGGCAATTGCGAAGCATCAATTTCATTCTTTCCCAAGATTGGGCAACATGCTCATGATCAAGTTGTTTAAAATTCATAATATCGTTCCTAAGAGTGATGATCTTAGCGGGAGGAAAATACTTAGAGATAAAAGCATCTTTGCACTTGTTCCAAGAATCAATACTATTTTTAGGCAAAGACGAAAACCAAACTTTAGCACGATCTCTAAGTGAAAACGGAAATAACTTCAATTTGAAAATATTGTTATCCGTTTCTTTCTTCTTTTGCATATCACACAAATCAACAAAATTGTTTAGATGAGTAGCGGCATCTTCACTAGGAAGGCCGGCAAATTGATCTTTCATAACAAGATTCAGCAAAGTGGTATTGATTTCACAAGACTCAACATCATTAAGAGGAGCAATCAGAGTACTAAGGAAATCATTATTATTGGTATTCGAGAAGTCACACAATTTGGTATTATCTTGTGCCATGATAACAAGTAATCCAACACACAAGCAAACAGAAAAACGGCAAGCGAAAAGCGAGGAGGAGATTGGGAAGGAGAGGGCGAATAAAACGGCAAGGGTGAAGTGGGGGAGAGGAAAACGAGAGGCAAATGGCAAATAATGTAAATGCGAGGGAGATATGTTTGTGATGGGTACTTGGTATGTCTTGACTTGAGCGAAGACCTCCCCGGCAACGGCGCCAGAAATCCTTGTTGCTACGTCTTGAGCTTGTGCTAGTTGTCCTCGAAGAGGAGAGGGTGATGCAGCAAAGTGTAGCGTAAGTATTTCCCTCAGTTTTGAGAACCAAGGTATCAATCCAGTAGGAGGCTTCTCAAAAGTCCCACGCACCTACACAAACAAATCGAGAACTCGCAACCAACGCAATAAAGGGGTTGTCAATCCCTTCACGGCCACTTGCAAAAGTGAGATTTAATAAAGATAGTATGATAAGATAAATATATTTTTGGTATTTTATAATATAGATGCAAAAAGTAAAGATGCAAATAAAGGTAGATTGAAAGCAAATATGATAAGAGATAGACCCGGGGGCCATAGGTTTCACTAGAGGCTTCTCTGAAGATAGCATAAGTATTACGGTGGGTGAACAAATTACTGTCGAGCAATTGATAGAAAAGTGCATAGTTATGAGATTATCTAGGCATGATCATGTATATAGGCATCACGTCCATAACAAGTAGACCGACTCATGCCTGCATCTACTACTATTACTCCACACATCGACCGACTCCTGCCTGCATCTAGAGTATTAAGTTCATAAGAACAGAGTAACGCATTAAGCAAGATGACATGATGTAGAGGGATAAACACATGCAATATGATATAAACCCCATCTTGTTATCCTCGATGGCAACAATACAATACGTGTCTTGCAACCCTTTCTATCACTGGGTAAGAACACCGCAAGATTGAACCCAAAGCTAAGCACTTCTCCCATGGCAAGAAAGACCAATCTAGTAGGCCAAACCAAACTGATAATTCGAAGAGACTTGCAAAGACAACTCAATCATACATAAAAGAATTCAGAGAAGATTCAAATGTTATTCATAGATAAACTTGATCATAAACCCACAATTCACCGGATCTCGACAAACACACCGCAAAAAGAGTTTACATCGAATAGATCTCCACAAGAGAGGGGGAGAACATTGTATTGAGATCAAAAAAGAGAGAATAAGCCATGTAGCTAATAACTATGGACCCGTAGGTCTGTGGTAAACTACTCACAACTCATCGGAGGGGCAAGGATGTTGATGTAGAGGCACTCCATGGTTGATTCCCCCTCCGGCAGAGTGCCGGCGAAGGCTCCAAGATGGGATCTCGCGGATACAGAAGGTTACGGCGGTGGAAATTGTGTTTTGTGGTGCTCCTGGATGTTTTCGGGGTACATAGGTATATATAGGAGGAAGAAGTACGTCGGTGGCCGCCCGAGGGGCACACGAGACAGGGGGCGCGCCCTATAGGGGGTGCGTGGCCCCCTATCTCGTGGGGCCCTCGGGAGCTTCTTGACTTGCTCCAAGCTCTCCGGATTAGATTCGTTCCAAAAATCACGCTCCCGAAGGTTTCATTCCATTTGGACTCCGTTTGATATTCCTTTTCTTCGAAATACTGAAATAGGCAAAAAACTGCAATATGGGCTGGGCCTCCGGTTAGTAGGTTAGTCCCAAAAATGATATAAATGTGTAAAATAAAGCCCATAAACATCCAAAAGGGGTAATATAATAGCATGGAACAATCAAAAATTATAGATACGTTGGAGAAGTATCAATGGACATCTTGAGTATATGGTACTTGAATTATTGATTTGATCTCATCACTCAATTTAATGAAATTGTGGGGTTATAATTATTAATTTAGGATTGAGTTGGAGGAACCTTCTCATTTAATGACATACACTTGGTAGTTGAATAAAATTTATTCCTTTGTTGTAGGGAAAAACTAGCTTTATGCAAAAATCATAGACTTAGAGCCTCCACCAGCCATATATGCATGTAGTGATAGCTATTATTGATCATTATCCTATGGTGTGAATTTTCTAGTACATTCAATGTACTGACCTACATGGCCGCAACATCTCATGTTGCAGGAATCTTACGACGAGTAAGTGTTACGTTAGGGTTATGGTGTCTACACTCAACTTTGTCGTTGGTGTTGTTGGGAACTCCACAACTTTGATGTTACTTCCGCTATATGGATTGAGGTAATAGTATTTACGTTACTTTATACATGTGATTTACCTCTTTTGTAAATCCTCGAGTACTGTGTGTGTCAGCATACCGATCCAGGGATGACACTTAAGAACAGAGACTTCGATCCATTCGGGTTGGGTCGCTACATGATCTGATCACACATATATATATATATATATATAATGCATCTGATAATTCGGATCAGACCAGTGTTTTAATGAGGCCTCTCCAGTCTTCATCCGATATATTTTCCACTGGTGATGTTTGGGCAAGTTAACTGTTAGCCTTGCCTTTAAAGTGAGTTTTCCTCAAGTTATACCGATACTGTCGCAGAGCAGACTTGAAAACATGGTTGCAAGCTTGTCTGTTTGCATCATCTTGGCTATCCAACTTGAACCTCATCTGTTGAAAATTATGGGAGTCTCATTATCAGAAACCTAGAAAGTGTGGGACAGAGCAAGACGATATTACTAGTTTCCATACATAACCATACTTACAGATAAATGGTCGAGGAAGGTGTTGAACTGGGTTTCGTCTTTGTCATTCCTGTATTGAATCCATGTTGAGAGGATACGTACATGACACCTAACGGCTACCGCTGCCTCTGATACTAACTTGGATGACTCTGTAGCATCACGTGGCCTTTTTGAACCTGCCTCAAAATGGATCTCCATTCTTCCTCCTCTAGATTTAGTTAACCTATCGAGCATTATCCCTGATGTTTGTTTCCTCTTGCGCCTAGGTGCTAGTCCAACAACGAACATAGGAAGTGTTAGTGTACATCAAACTATGAGACTACATATAAAGAAGCATGCAACTGTAACTTGACTCCAGCAACTACCTTCTTGCTGTTGAAGCTCACAAAGTTCATCTGATCTTGCCAACTCATCTTGTGTCATGAGTGCTTCACAAGTAGTGTCAGATGGCAAGGGAGCTTGGGAATGTGCTGCTAGCTGAGTTGACAAACGAGTAACTCGTGCAGCTTGTGGTACTGTGGAAGGTGTTGCAACAACTAGGGCTGTGTCTGCTTGTTTGATGGCAGCTATTTGCTTGTGGGTGGCTTGTTCTGCAGCTCGTGTAGCACGGGATACCATGTTTGTAGAATTTTCCACTGGACTTTGACCTTCTATTGCACCATCAGTACCAGCAGAATCTGCAGGATTCTTCCGCTTCCCATTCTCTGTCCTTCTGTGTTGCGTCCTCTTTCTCTGTGCCATGTTAAGTCAAGCCGACAAGAAAAACGAATAACAATTTAGTTCTTTAGAACAAATTGATGCGTGATACAGATGAACTGAACTTTGATGAATAATAGCACTTACACGTAAGTTGGACAGGAAGATGTCGAAATTGTGTTTGTCTTCACTATAATCTTCCCATGATGGGAATATATGCACGTAGTCCCTAACAACATTGAAAGCATTGTCTTTTAAACTGAGAATAAATGGAATGGGGTTCCAATCTGCAGGAATTGTGTCAGGACCCCGACTCAATCGCACATCGATCTAGCATGTAACACCTCATATCACTTTGTGGCCTCATGCACGGTATTCCCACGGGTGTCACCTTACCTTGCCCGGGACCGTTTGCGCCTTTTGGACACGTATATGATAGTGTCGCTAGCATCCATATGACAAGGAGCCCGGGCTGACATGGCTAGTCGTTAACCCAAAGTGGCGCTAACTTACAGGGACAGGCATACATGACCCAACAACAAACGTGTCGGTCATCAGCGAGTGAATCCAGGCTATAGCACTGGGCTAGCAGGACTCCGGTAAATCAGGCTGTAGCGGGCTAACAGGACTCTGGTATTCATCGCGTGACATTTCCCCGTAGGGACAGACACAAGAACAAAGAAGGACACATGCCGGCCAGCCTAAGTCTTCCGGAGCAGTAGCAAGCTACCATGGCTCAGTGGAAGCACTAGGAGACATTTCCCGGTAAGAGAGGCTACTAAGGATAAACAACTAGATAGTCAGATCCCACACATACCAAGCATTTCAATCATACACACAATATGCTCGATATGTGCAAATACAACAAGGCATCACAACATGACTCTACAACACAAGTACTTTATTTGAAGGCTCAGAGAGCCATACATATCATACACACAAGTATGGGTCACATGACCCAGCATTCAAGTCATACAACATACAAGCCAACAACGGAAGTAACTTGTCTGAGTATAGACAACTAGGAAATAAAAGAGGCTTGGGTAAGCCTGACTATACTACATGGTCCATCATGAGCTTAGGATCACCACCTGGGCTTCAGCCTAGTCGTCAACATCGACGTCTATGAAGAACCCATCAGAAGGGGTTGCAGCGTCTTCTGTAAAACGTAAATTAAGCAACATGAGTACAAAGGTACTCAGCAAGACTTACATCAGATCCTACATACATGCACATTATCAAGAAGGGTTGGTGCGGTTATTGCAGCAAGCCAGCTTTGACTCTTGGCTAAGCTATCTTACGAGACTCCAACTTGAAATGGTTTTGCGCACTCGAGTCCACTACTCACCACTTCAATACACTACCGAGGATCCACCTCCGTCATCCTACGGAAGAGCCATCCTCAGCACTCACGCTTATCTTGAGGCTTTTAGTAGTCTCCAGTTACTTCTCTATGAACTGTATAGGCAACAACGTAGTCCTTTACCGCGGACGTGACTATTCAAATAGATGATGTTAACCCTACAGGGGTGTACTTCTTCGTACACGCTCTCACCACTTACCGTTGTTTACACGACATGTACTCGGCAACCTTCAAGCGGAAGCCCAACGTGGGTGTTGGCCACGACCTACCTAAACACCTAAGTCTCTAGTCCAGGTTTATCGCCTATTCAGGTTCCATCTGCAGGGAGTCCGGCCGAGGTTTCCACATACGGCCCCGAACGATGTGCACAGGGTTTCAAGACACCTAACGGGTGCCTGGTATACCCGGCCACGTACCTACCGCATCACAGCCCACCCCACGGGTCAGCGCTGCCCACGGCCCCAGTAAGCTACAAACACCAGAAACTACTTGCAACTCCTGGACAGAGGACTAGGGTGAATAAGAAGATAAGAGGGCCCATTGGTTTCGGGCCCAACGCATGGTAGTAGCTGAATCCAAATCACACATACAGATCTTAGTGCTTAAGGACGGTTTCAATGAAACAACCCACCATGTACTCCTACATGGCCTCTCATCGATACCTTTACCAAATTGTGTTCAACACATCACTCTCATTACCGACATGATCATTTTAATCTAGCCCATCACCCAGATGAACCAGACCTGACACGACTCTAAGCATAGCAGGCATAGCAAGGTAGGAACAACACATACATATGGCTCAATCAATTCCTACACATGGTAGTGGGTTTCATCTAGTTACTGTGGCAATGATAGGTCATGTAGAGGAAATGGGTTCAACTAACGTAGCACACAACAGTTTGAATTGCATTGCCTTAATGCAGTAAAAGAGAGCAGAGGCGAGAACATGGGATTGTATTGATATGATAAAATGGTTGGTTGCTTGCCTTGTGGGTCCATGGACTGGTATTGCTCTTTGTTAGGGTATTCGCGATACTCCTCGGGGGAAGAACCTGCCGCAGAGAGCACTGATATACAATCATCACCAAACAATGTGCAACAATATGATGCATGCATGAGACATGGCAAAATGAGTGTATTGGGCTAATGCAACTAAGACCAGATGGGTTTGAACCATTTTGAATCAAAGATTCATGTTTCAAGCTCATACATGGCCCTTGAAAGTGCTTTATCTTGTTATGTACTAAACAACAGGTTAACTTGTTTAAACATGCATGAAACTAGTACAGATGGATAGATTGGATTTTTCTGATCATTTTCATGTATGCACTTTGCATTTGGAGCTACAGATTAATTTCTATGATTTTTTGAAGTTTGTGGTATTTTCTGGAATTTCCTGTGTAAGAATAATTCCAGTAAATAAATTACTGCGTCAGCATTACGTCAGGGTGATGTCAGTGGTCAACGGGACGGTCCAGGTCAAACCTAATAGTGGGTCCCGTGTGTCAGTGTTAATAATTTAACTAATTTTGATTAGTGCTAACCCTAGATTAATTAGCAGGGCTGGGCCCCACCTGTCATTGACCCAGGGGGGTCAAACTGGACCCACCAGTGGTCAAATGGGGTCAGCAGGGTCAAACACGTCGGCGTTTAGCCGCAGGCGAGGCTAAACGCGGCGGTGCGGTGCGGGTTTTGTGCTCCGGTGACGAAAAAGGCGGCGGAGCACATCTACGTGAAGTCGGAGGCATGCCGCATCCAGTGGTGGTGGTTGGGCTTGGAGTCGCCGGAAACGGCGCCGACGACGACCTTGGCGGCTGCCGGAGCTCGGGTGAGCTCGGGCTCGTCGCTAGGAGGCACAGCGAGGCATGTGGAGTGGTGCGTTAAGCTCCTAGGGGTGTGGTAGGGCTAGTGGACAAGGTGGCGTGGCCATGGCGTGGCCGGAGCCTCGTCGGCGACGAGCTCCATGGCGGCGCGTGCGGGTGAGCTATGTGCAGTCGCTACGGCGCTCGAGGGAGAGAATGGAGAGGATGGAGAGGTAGCTAAGCTCACGGTGGTTGCGACGGAGTTGACAGCGAGGTCGGGGATGGCTGCTGCGACGGTGATGGCGAAGGGGATCTTCGGCTGTGACGGAGTCGGGTGAGGTCGATGCAGTGGCTTCGGGGCACACGAGCGCTCGGGGCTCGGCCTGCTCGACGAAGAGGACAGTGGCGGAGCTCGTGGACACGGTCGGGCGGCGCAGAGACGACGGTGGCTATGGCTACGTCGGGGGAGTGGCTACGGCAACGTCAGCCATGGTGGAGGGGAGCGAGGGAGAGAGGCAGGGGAGAGTGGACGTGTCCGGGGGTCGGGGGCGCGACGTGGAGGTCGTCCAGCCCATCCAGCGGCGAAGCGGCAAGCAGGTGGCGACGTGGCGAGCTCGCGCTCATCGGCATCACCTCCCTGCGTGCCTGGCGGGGACGAAGCAGCTGGCTGGCACGGGCCAGCATAGTGCTGGGCCGCCAGGTGGGCCGGGGCGTGGGTTTGGCCAGGTAAGAGGGTTTTTCATTTGTTTCTGTTTTATTTTTATTTCTATAGGTTTGTTGCATTTCTAAAAATACTGAGGCATCTCCAAAAAGCACCAAACTGCACAGGGCCATTGCTTGGAATATATCCAGCATGGAACATTTTAGTTTGGGATTATCCGAGCATTTGAAATATTTTATATTATTTAAATGCCCAAATTCAAATAATTAATGATTTAATCCAGTGACCTTAGGATGACTTAGAAATTTGTGCATCACTTTTGGCAGTGGTTTAAGACCAAGGCAGAGGTGATGAACATTTTAGAAGGGCATTTCAGGTTCATTGAAAATATTTTTAGTAACCCTAGTTGGTTTCAGGGGGTGCTAGGGGTACTGTCATCCCCATTTCAAGTTTATGATGAATGAAATAAACATGATGCAACACTCTAATGCATGAACTCGCTAGGGTGTGACAACTCACCCCCACTCAGAAAAATCTCGTCCCGGGATTTAGGTTCCTCCGGAAACAAGGCGGGATACTCGAGTCGAAGACGATCCTCCCTTTCCCAAGTTGCTTCTTTCTCAGAATGGTGCGACCATTGAACCTTGAGAAACTTGATATTATGACGTCGAGTGGTACGCTCGGCTTGATCGAGGATACGAACAGGGTACTCTCGATACGTGAGATTATCTTGAAAATCAAGCGTTTCGTGGTCCACTCCATGGATAGGAACCGAGAAGCAACGCCTGAGTTGAGAAACGTGGAATACATCATGGACTCTGGAGAGATGCAGAGGTAGTTCCAATTGGTAGGCAACTTCTCCTCGTTTGGCAAGAATGCGAAAGGGTCCAATGTAGCGAGGATCCAATTTGCCTTTGATACCAAAACGATGGGTTCCCTTCAAAGGAGTAACCCAAAGGTAAGCCTTCTGGCCAACCTCAAAAGTCATAGCCTTATGTTTTCGGTCATATTGGCTCTTTTGACGAGATTGGGCTGTTTTCAACTTTTCACGAACGATACGAACTTGCTCTTCTACCTCCTGGATCATATCCGGGCCAAAGAATTGTCTTTCCCCGGTTTCTGACCAGTTAAGAGGTGTTCGACACCTTCGTCCATAGAGAACTTCAAAAGGGGCTTTACCCAAGCTAGATTGATAGCTATTGTTATAAGAAAATTCGGCAAATGGAAGGCATTTCTCCCAATCCATTCCGAATGAGATAACAGAAGCTCGAAGCATGTCTTCTAGAATCTGGTTGACGCCTTCTACTTGACCACTTTATTGAGGGGTGAAAAGCGGTTCTAAAGGAAAGGCGGGTTCCCATAGCATTTTGGAAACTTTCCCAAAATCGAGAGATGAAGAGACTTCCTTGATCCGAGTTAATTTCCAAGGGAACACCATGGAGAGACACTATTCGGGAGATACACAAGTCTGCTAGCTAGCTAGCAGATATACTCTCGCGAACAGGCAAGAAATGGGCCACTTTGGAAAGACGGTCGATAACGACGACGATAGCATTATTCCCTCTCTTTGTCCTGGGAAACTGGTGATGAAATCCATACCAATTTTATCCCGTTTCCATTCAGGAATAGCTAAGGGTTGAAGGGTGCCAGCAGGCCGTTGATGCCCTTCTTTAACGTGACGGCAGACGTCGCAGTTAGCAATATACTGAGCAATTTCTCTCTTCATCCTAGTCCACCAGAACCTCTGGTGTAGGTCCTGATACATCTTAGTGCTACCGGGATGAATGGTGAGAGGAGATTCATGAGCTTCCTTAAGGATCAATCGCCTCAGGTTCCGCACCTTGGTAACCACTAGACGGTTCCCGAAGTATACGACTCCTTTATCATCAATGGAGAAACAATCCGCAACTCCCTTCTTGATGTTTCTTTTGATTCAGGAAATTCCCGGATCTACCTTCTGAGCTTTGATGATCTGATCCATATGGGTAGGTTTAGCCACCAAGGTGGAAAGAAATCCTTGAGGAACTATGTGAAGGTTAAGCTTCCAAAATTCCTCATGGAGAAGTGGTTGACTTTGTTGTAACATTAGATTGTTACAATAAGATTTACGACTTAGCGCATCAGCCATGACATTGGCTTTTCCTGGGGTGTAAGTTATCCCTAAGTCGAAATCTGTGATCAACTCGACCCAACGTCTTTGCCTGGTATTCAAATCCGGTTGGGTGAATATATACTTCAGACTTTGGTGATCGGTGAAGATTTCGCAACGATTACCGAGGAGGTAATGTCGCCTGGTTTTGAGTGCATGGACTACAGCTGCAAGCTCTAGATCATGAGTAGGATAATTTTCCTCATGTGGGTGCAATTTCCGTGAAGCATAAGCAATTACGTGATGATCTTGCATGAGAATGCAACCTAGTCCTTGTCGCGAGGCATCGCAATAGATAACAAAGTCCTTGGAGAAGTCTGGTGGTACCAGTATGGGAGCGGATGTCAGGCATCTTTTCAGTTCATGAAAACTGTGCTCGCATTGTGGGGTCCACTCAAACTTTTTATCTTTCTTGAGGAGTTCAGTTAGAGGTTTAGTAACTTTGGAGAAGTTCTCGACAAAGCAGCGGCAATAGCTCGCTAAGCCGAGGAAACTCCGAACTTGCTCGACCGATTCAGGTGGAGTCCAATTAAGAACGTCTTGAACTCGCTCGGGATTGACAGCAATACCCTTACCAGAGATTACATGTCCTAGATAGGTCACTTCTGGCAACCAAAATTCACATTTAAAAAATTTGGCACAAAGACGATGCTCTCGAAGTTTCATCAACACTAGCCTTAGATGCTCAGCATGTTCTTCCTCATTCTTGGAGTAGATGAGTATATCGTAAACCATGACGAATTTATCCAAGTACTCCATGAACATTGAGTTCATTAACCGAGAGAAGGTGGCTGGGGCGTTGGTTAAACCGAAGGACATGACGGTGTACTCGTATTGGCCATAACGAGTAACATAAGCCGTTTTGGGAATGTCCCCGTTCTTGATTTTGATTTGATGGTAGCCCAACCTCAAATCCATCTTAGAGAAGACTGAGGATCCAGCGAGCTGATCATACAGGTCATTGATCCTGGGGAGCGGATACTTGTTCTTTATTGTGAGCAAGTTGACGAGTCGATAATCTACAACTATCCGATCCGTACCATCCTTCTTCTTGATGAAGAGGACGGGACAAGCCCATGGAGATGAACTAGGATGGATGAAACCCTTTTTCAAGGACTCTTCGAGTTGTTTCTTAAGCTCGGCTAGTTCTAGTGGTGCCATCTTATAGGGTCTTCTAGAAATTGGGACAGTTCCTGGAATGAGATCTATCACGAACTCAACATCTCTGTCAGGTGGAACACCTGGAAATTCTTCTGGAAAGACATCCGGAAAGTCATGGACTACCGAAACGTCTTCGAGGTCTGGCAAAGGACTCGCATTAAGAGAGTATAGTTGTCGCTTAGCTACTCGGGTCAAGACATTGACTATCTCGCCCGATGGATGGGTAAGTTGAACAGTCCTAGAGAAGCAATCAATCTTGGCATGATGGGCTGACATCCAGTCCATACCCAAGATGATATTAATGTCCAAAGATTTGAGATCTATTAATGATGCAAGGAAAACAAGCCTGTCAACTTGGATTTCATTCCCATGGCTTACTCTAGAGGTTTGCCATCTAGAACCAGGAGTAGAAATTTCCGTGGTGGAAGGCATGTCACAGAATGCGGTGTTATGCAAATGAGCATAGTTTTCGGATATGAATGAATGAGATGCTCCAGTACCAAAAAGAACAGATGTCGGATGGCAAATAACAAGGAGTGTACCGAGAACGACGTTAGGATCCTCCTGAGCCTCTTTAGCTGAGACACAGTTCACATGGCCACGTGCAGCGGTGGCCGGCTTGGCGTAGTACACCTTACCTGTTGGCTTGCCATGGCCAACAGCCTTTCCAGGCTGGTTGGGGTTGGTCTGGGGACACTCTCGTATGTAGTGGCCCGGTTCCCCACACTTGAAATACGTCACAGTGCTGGTGCGTGGAGGAGCATTGTTGGTTGGCCCACCATAGGGCTTAGCTGGTGCATACTACTGAGCTGGGCGAGGCGCCTGATAGGATGGCCTCGGTGTGAACCTGGGTGGCAGGGCAGTGTTAGGCACCCACACCCGACGCTTCTGAGGACCAGCGCCGGATGAGGAACCCGTGTCACGGCCATGCTGTGTGTTGCTTTGAAATCAGTCTGACATGTCTCAGCACTGATGGCCTTGTTCACAAGCTTCTGGAAGGAAGTGCACTCGTGCAGATGGAGATCTCGGTGAAGCTCGGGGCTAAGTCCCTTGCGGAACCTTGCCTGCTTCTTGGCATCGGTGGAAACTTCCTCAGTTGCATAGCGTGCTAGGTTACCGAACTCCTTGTTGTATGCATTCACAGAGAGTCTACCTTGGGTGAAACTGCAGAACTCCTGACGCTGACGGTCCATAAGACCCTCCAGAATGTGATGTTCACAGAAAGCCTCACTAAATTCTGCCCAAGTAGTGACATGGCCAGCTTGGCGCATGGCTTCATAGTTCTCCCACCAGAGACTGGCGGGACCTTCGAGATGATAGGCAGCAAAAGTGACCTTATCAGCCTCAGCTACGAGTGCAGAATGTAGCTTGTGAGTAATGCTGTGAAGCCAGTCATCGGCGTCGAGGGGCTCGACAGAGTGATGGAAGGTGGGTGGATGTAACTTGATGAAGTCACTGAGCGACACCAAGTTATTCCTCTGATGCAGTGCTGTGTTCTGTTCGATGCGCTCCAACAAACGGTTGGTCTCCCGCTTGTTTCTCTCAGCCTGCAACATGACCTCGGCCAGAGAAGGAGGGTGAGGCAGGTTTGCATCCCCAGCTCTACTGCCTTCGGCCTGCTCCGGGGGAGCAGGGTTGTTGCGGGTGTTGACCATCCTAGGAAAACAAGACAATGGTTTAGTCCAGAATGATAAGATTCTGACATAGAAATGCAGAATGTAAGGAATAACTCGGAATGCAAGATGTTCATCCGTATGACATTGTAAATACAGAAACTGCTACATTTATTCCATCGTCATACACACCATACAAGGTTTAGTACAAGACCAAACGGAGTACAACTACGGTGAAAGGAAGATTACATCTCATCGGAGGCATCCCAAGCCCCTATACATTATTTTTCTACACCTCTGGAAAGTGGTACACACTAAGTCATATCCCACGAGTCACACAGGATGGTGGACGATATAACTGTTACAATACTAGTGGTGCTACTATCAGCTCAGACATTTCCATAGTAATCCTCATAGAAATTACCCTCATGTCCTGGGAGCTGAACGTGATCATCTGGAAACAATCGACCCTGTGGAGCCTGCGGTCCATAAGGACTCAGATGTGGCCTGGGTCCATCAAACGACGGCAGAATAGGTCCACGGGGAGGAGTGATGCCCCCTACATCACGCCAATCCATATGGCCCGGCAGAGTAGACCGCACGGGGTACAGATCCCGCATATCCATATACCCTGCCTGCACAGCAGGTGCAAACCGAGTCAAGGTGGCCCAGTGATCAGACCGGGAGTTGAAAAGCTCCAATCACAAGGCACAATTTTCACGGTCCTTGTCCTCAAGCATCTGTGCGGTAGTGTGGAGCAGCGAATCCTCATAAGAAGAGTCAGTGTAAATAGTTGTGAAGTAGCCTTTTGCCCCGGGGAGTGACATTGGCATATAGCGAAAGTCAGTGTTCCAAAGCAAGGAAGTTCTAGCCCGTATAATAGTCATCATCGAATATGCAGCGTCTTGCACAGACATCTCGATGGTAACCCCAATTCCATATGATCAATGGAGGGGTTCAGTGGATCCAGGATAGCAAGGGAATATCCTGACGGTGCAAAGGTATTGGCTTTGATTGAAGTAAATATACTGCTCCTCAACGGTGTACTCAGGATACCAACGGTATCCAGCCTCGGTCATTACGCGGACCAACATAGCAGTATGGCCAGGTACATCGAGGCATCGAGTCAGACGAACAACTTGATTCTGGGTGTGGAGGCCATCTAAAACATGATGTAATGCAAAGGCATTAGAATTTCTAGCAGAAATTGGACAGCATAACGACTGTAAATGCTCAAAAAAGATTTTGAGACACTTTGCAAAGGTTTGCATAGACACTCAACAACATCATATCAAGATTCTGGGTCCATCTTATCAACATAATGGGGTAGTAGAACTGAACTAGGCTTGTATCCACCAAACCTATAAGGTACTACTGATTAGTAACACGTGAACCTGATAGAGAGAAGTGATCCTAATCCTTAACCCCCGGTGGAAGAATAGGCTGACTCAGATAAGAATGCCATGAGGTAAAGGAGTAAAAAGAGCCTTACGTTCCATCCCACAATCAATTCCCCTACATATAACTAAAGCATTTGTAGACTCAACATCGACCAGTTTGGCTTGGAGAACCTACAGGCAGTCCGGCTGTGATGCCAACGCTGTCAGGACCCCGACTCAATGGCACATCGATCTAGCATGTAACACCACATATCACTTTGCGGCCTCACGCACGGTATTCCCACGGGTGTCGCCTTACCTTGCCCGGGACCGTTTGCGCCTTTTGGCACACGTATATAATAGTGTCGCTAGCATCCATATGACAAGGAGCCCGAGCTGACATGGCTAGTCGTGAACCCAAAGTGGCGCTAACTTACAGGGACAGGCACACATGACCCAGCAACAAATGTGTCAGTCATCAGTGAGTTAATCCAGGCTGTAGCACTGGGCTAGCAGGACTCTGGTAAACCGGGCTGTAACAGGCTAACAGGACTCCGGTATTCATCGCGTGACATTTCCCCGTAGGGACAAACACAGGAACGAAGAAGGACACATGCTGGCCAGCTTAAGTTTTCCAAAGCAGTGGCAAGCTACCATGGCTCAGTGGAAGCACTAGGAGAAATTTCCCGGTAAGAGAGGCTACTAAGGATAAACAACTAGATAGTCAGATCCCACACATACCAAGCATTTCAATCATACACACAATATGCTCGATATGTGCAAATACAACAAGGCATCACAACATGACTCTACAACACAAGTACTTTATTTAAAGGCTCAGAGAGCCATACATATCATACACACAAGTACGTGTCACACGACCCAACATTCAAGTCATACAACATACAAGCCAACAGCGGAAGTAACTTGTCTGAGTACAGACAACTAGGAAATAAAAGAGGCTTGGGTAAGCCTGACTATACTACATGGTCCATCGTGATCTCAGGATCACCACCTGGGCTTCAGCCTACTCGTCGACATCGACGTCTATGAAGAACCCATCAGAAGGGGTTGCAGCGTCTTCTGTAAAACGTAAATTAAGCAACATGAGTACAAAGGTACTCAGCAAGACTTACATCAGATCCTACATACATGCACATTATCAAGAAGGGTTGGTGGGGTTATTGCATCAAGCCAGCTTTGACTCTTGGCTAAGCTATCTTACGAGACTCCAACTTTAAATGGTTTTGCACACTCGAGTCCACTACTCACCACTTCAATACACTATCGAGGATCCACCTCCGTCATCCTACGGAAGAGCCATCCTCGGCTCTCACGCTTATCTTGAGGCTTTTAGTAGTATCCATTTACTTGTCTATGAACTATATAGGCAACCAAGTAGTCCTTTACCGCAGACACGACTGTTCGAATAGATGATGTTAACCCTGCAGGGGTGTACTTCTTCATACACGCTCTCACCACTTACCACCGTTTACATGACATGTACTCGGCAAACTTCAAGCGGAAGCCCAACGTGGGTGTCGGCCACGACCTACCTAAACACCTAAGTCTCTAGTCCAGGTTTATCGCCTATTCAGGTTCCATCCACAGGGAGTCCAGCCGAGGTTTCCACATACGGCCCCGAACGATGTGTACAGGGTTCTGAGACACCTAACGGGTGCCCGGTATACCCGGCCACGTACCTACCGCATCACAGCCCACCCCACGGGTTAGCGCTGCCCACGGCCTCCTGTAAGCTACAAACACCAGAAACTACTTGGAACTCCTGGACAGAGGACTAGGGTGAATAATAAGCCGAGAGGGTCCTTTGGTTTCGGGCCCAATGCATGGTAGTAGCTGAATCTTAAATCACACATACAGATCTCAGTGCTTAAGGACGGTTTCAATGAAACAACCCACCATGTACTCCTACATGGCCTCTCATCGATACCTTTAACAAATCGTGTTCAACACATCACTCTCATTACCGACATCATCATTTCACTCTAGCCCATCTCCCAGATGAACCAGACCTGACACGACTCTAAGCATAGCAGGCATAGCAAGGTAGGAATAATACATACATATGGCTCGATCAACTCCTACACATGCTAGTGGGTTTCATCTAGTTACTGTGGCAATGACAGGTCATGCAGAGGAAATGAGTTCAACTACCGTAGCACACAGCAGTTTGAATTGCGTTGTCTTAATGCAGTAAAAGAGAGCAAAGGGGAGAACATGGGATTGTATCGATATGATCAAATGGTTGCTTGCTTGCCTTGTGGGTCTGTGGACTGGTATTGCTCTTCGTTAGGGTACTCGCGATACTCCTCGAGGGCAGAACCTGCCGCAGAGAGCACCGATATACAATCATCACCAAACAATGTGCAAAAACATGATGCATGCATGAGACATGGCAAAATGAGTGTATTGGGATAATGCAACTAAGACCAGATGGGCTTGAACCATTTTGAATCAAAGATTCAAGTTTCAAGCTCATACATGGCCCTTTAAAGTGCTTTATCTTGTTCTGTACTAAACATCAGGTTAACTTGTTCAAACATGCATGAAACCTGTACAGATGGATAGATTGGATTTTTCTGATCATTTTTCATATATAACACTTTGCATTTGGAGCTACAGATTAATTTCTATGATTTTTCGAAGTTTGTGGGATTTTCTGGAATTTCCCCTGTAAGAATAATTCCAGTAAATAAATTACTGCGTCAGCATTACGTCAGGGTGACGTCAGTGGTCAACGGGCTAACCCTAGATTAATTAGCAGGGCTGGGCCCCACCTATCATTGACCCAGGGGGGTCAAACTGGGCCCACCCATGGTCAAACGGGGTCAGCGGAGTCAAACTCGCCGGCGTTTAGCCGCTGGCAAGGCCACATGCGGCGGTGCGGTGCGGGTTTTGTATTCCGGTGACTAGAAAAGTGGCAGAGCACATCTACGTGATGCTGGAGGAAGGCCGCATAAAGTGGTGGTGGTGGTTGGGCTTGGAGTCGCCGGAAACGGCGCTGGGGACCTTGGCGGCTGCCGGAGCTCGGGTGAGCATGGGCTCGTCGCTAGGAGGCACAGCGAGGCACGTGGAGTGGTGCGTTGAGCTCCTGGGGGTGCGGTAGGGCTAGTGGACAAGGTGGCTTGGCCGTGGCGTGGCCGGAGCCTCGTCAGAGACGAGCTCCGCGGCGGCGCGTGCAGGTGAGCTACGTGCAGTCGCTACAGGGCTCGAGGGAGAGAACGAAGAGGGTGGAGAGGTAGATAAGCTCACGGCAGTTGTGACAGAGTTATCGGCGAGGTCGGGGATGGCCTGCTACGACGGTGACGACGAACGGGATCTCCGGCTGTGGCGGATTCGGGCGAGGTTGATGCAGTGGCTTCGAGGCACGCGAGCGCTCGGGGCTCGGCCTACTCGACGGAGAGGACGGTGGGGGAGCTTGTGGACACGGTCGGGCAGCGCAGAGACGTCGGTGGCTACGGCTACGTCGGTGGCGTGGCTGCGGCAGCATCGGCCATGGCGGAGGGGAGGGAGGGAGAGAGGCAGGGGAGAGTGGACGTGTCCAGGGGTCGGGGGCGCGACGTGGAGGTCGTCCAGCCCGTCCAGCAGCGAAGCGGCAAGCAGGTGGCGCCGTGGCAAGCTCGCGCTCGTCGGCGTCACCTCCCTGCCTGCCTGGCGGGGACGAAGCAGCTGGCTCCTACGGGCCAGCATAGTGTTGGGCCACCAGGTGGGCCGGGGCGTGGGTTTGGCCAGGTAAGAGGGTTTTTCATTTGTTTCTGTTTTATTTTTATTTCTGTAGGTTTGTTGCATTTCTAAAAATACTTAGGCATCTCCAAAATCACCAAACTGCACATGGCCATTGCTTGGAATATATCCAGCATGGAACATTTTAGTTTGGGATTATTTGAGCATTGGAAATATTTTATATTATTTAAATGCCCAAATTCAAATAACTAATGATTTAATCCAATGACCTTAGGATGACCTAGAAATTTGTGCATCAGTTTTGGCAGTGGTTTAAGACCAAGGCAGAGGTGATGAACATTTTAGAAGGGCATTTCAGGTTCATTGAAAATATTTTTAGCAAACCCTAGTTGGTTTCAGAGGGGTGCTGGGGGTACTATCCTCTCCATTTCAAGTTTCTGATGAATGAAATAAACATGATGCAACACTCTAATGCATGAACTAGCTAGGGTGTGACAAATTGGCCGTCTCTGCAGTTGGGATAGGTCTTCGGCCGGTGGACTTGCTGTAGATTTTGCTGGAGTGGCATTTTTCTATGGTACGACTGGTGCTATGGCAAATGAAATCGGTATACCTTTTGCTGGAGTGCAGGTCCTGTGTCGTGGGGCTAGTGGAGTGGCCAGTGAAGTATGGGTACAGTTTGCTGGAGTCGGTCCTACATTTTGTGTCACTGGTTGTACAGCCAATATAAGTGGGGCGCTGTCTGATTTCTGCGGCACCACCATGTTTTTCAAGGACTTTGCTGGTGCTCCTTCAGGTTTGGCAATCACCCTCTTCCTTTGTGATGTCTGATGCACAAGAACATCATTTGAGTGGAAAAACATGGTATGATGACAGATGGAATATGTATTGATAATGGATGGGCATGGCATCTGGAGTTATATGATGAGTAAACTAAGCAGATGGCGGTGCAACAAAGTAGAAGAAATGCAAGACAACATATGCAAGATACGCGCAATCAATAAAACCTTGCCAAATTAGAACAGGCACCTTGATGGGTGAACAGGACAGGCCATCTGCCTTTGACTCCTCGAGGTTAGAATAGTCATTAGGCTGATATTCCGAACAAGAATCAACAGGTGGGGAGTGTATGAGTTTCATTGCATCCAGAATGGCACTCAATGCCTTGGTGCCAATTTTGTAAGTCATTGCAGTGTTCCACAATATTCTTCTGATGCGCGGATTCTGATATTCATTGTAATTGCGTATAATATCTGAGAACCATGAAAACATAAATAGTTGTGAGATTATCTTTGTAATGCAGATGATATTCTAATATAGGGGCGCCCCTGTAAACACTTGTGTGCTATCACTGGATTCTGATGAGAGAGCTCATGTGTGCTGTAATATGGTGCGTGCATTTATATAATCTGACACAAGTACACAAAAATAGGCTCTAGAAGTAAGGATAGCTGGCAGATGATAGGTTCATAATATACTGTATAGAGAGTTTATTGCCAAACCATTATAACAAGAGCACACAGCAACTAGGTAGATCATAGTGTACATAACAGGGGTACACCATAACCACGATATATAAATAGGGAAAGTGGAACTGGCTTTAAAATACGGTGTTGTATTGCTGCTAGTAATTGAAAGCCTATCGATCACGTACATGCCAGCTCTATCAGTTGTTGACTGCAGATGTCCCTGCTCCCCTTCCTGACAAGGAACATACTGTATGTACTAAATACAGAATAAACAAAGAGGAACATGTTAAAGAACAGAAGAGAGAGCACTTGAGGTTCCGCTTCATTGCATACAATGTTGGTTGCCCACTCATGATGAATCACAGCGCCCAGAGAAATGCAATTCCATGTTGTCTCTCTATATGTGGCAATTTTGAACAAGAGTCATTAGGATCATATTCTGAACAAGAGTCAACAGGTGGGGAGCGTATGAGTTTCATTGCATCCAGAATGGCACTCAATACCTTGGTGCCAATTTTGTAAGTCATTGCAGTGTTTAGCTTCAAGAGTGGACTGCTGCTAGTGCGACACAAAGCAGCTGCACAGATCATAGTGTAGATATAACGGGAAAACCTTAAGCATCAGAATAAAATCAGCAAAGTGGAACTTGCTAGATATATGTGCTAGTATTGCCGGTACGGCTAGAAAGGCTTCGGATACCAGCTCTCTTCAAGTGAAGGTGCAGTACTGTTAATATCGTGTAACTCTCAAAGGCGACACAGCTCCCTGCATTTCCTTGCTATTCTTATAGGATTGAAGTGGGCAGGTCACTACAAATCCTATTCCTATGTTTACAAAATCCTACGAATCAAAGAGGCTCAAAGTGTCCATCACAAACGACCGTATAGACTTCTACACTGCAAATGTCCCTGCTCATCTTCAGTACAAGGTACATACTGTACTACTATCATACTCCCTCCGTTCCAAAATATAAGTCGTGGTGGAGATTTCCACTATGGATCACATACAGATGTATCCAGATACATTTTAGAGTGTAGATTCACTCATTTTGCTCCATATGTAGTCCATGGTGGAATCTATACAAAGACTTGTATTTAGGAACGGAGAGAGTACATACTAAAGAAGAACGGAAGAGGAACATGGTAAATAAGAGCAAGCAGCTTTTGGACAATAAAATGTTGGTTGCGTAGTGCCCACACATGATGAACCAGAGCGCATTAAGAATGCAACTCCCAGCTGTCTCTCGACCATTTCAGGCGGTTGGATGAAGATCCTACGTCTCCTAACCCTTCTTATTCCTCGTCTCTGTTTCTTCCCATACAGAACACCGCACGGGCCACCGACCCCCACCGGCTGTGTTCCTCCACCACTCCCACCCCCACCCCCACCCCAACCCCCACCCGCATCAAGTTTTCTTCATTCGGCGAGGCCCACAACCACCCGAGCCCCTTGGTTCGCATCAGCGAACTCCGGTGAGCTCTGAAAAATTGACTGACCCAATTTTGAAATTTAGTCTACTGTGATTTAACTAGTGTGGAATATAAATGGGGAAAACCATAAGCATTGGGAGTATAGTGTTGAGCGTGCCATGGCGGATCTGAAGGTGCAAACTGGACAAAGGCAACTTCGCAACCAAGACAACAAATCAGAGTAAAGCAGTGGCGATCTATTTTCTTGCTGCGATAAATAAGTTGAGCAGATACGAAAGATTACCGCCTCTGGTGCGGCGCCGTGTACGCATCTGCTGAAAATTTGACGGTGTTGCGGTAGCGATGGCTGTCTGAGGTGTGGAAGCAGATCTAGGAGGGTAGATGGTGGCGACGGGGTGCGGTGGACGAGACGGTCGTAGGAGCGGCGCCGGCAAGGTGGACGATGGCGGGGATGAAGCGAGAGGATGGGATGCAAGGATCCCGGTCCGAGGCGGTGGATGAGAGAGGTCGATCTCTTGTAATGGACGGCGGTGTCAGGGTATCAGCTTCGGCATGGTGGAGGAGTACGGCGGTGGATGGGGTGGCGGACAGCAGCGGACGGAGGAGGGTGGGGTGGTGAGGGTGTTTTGGCGGCCACGGAGTACAAATGGGGAAAAGGGAGGTAGAGAGGAAGGGGGAACCATGTATTCAGGGCGCGCTTGTCTCAAATGCGATGAAATTTACAAACTTAGCCCCCATTTCAAACTTTCTACTACATCACAGCAATATTAGTCGGTTGGGGATAGGACGGTAATCTCGCATACACCGAATATTTGCCGACGCGAGTTTGTTTTTGGCACCCACCATGTATGCATATGAATCGGGGATGGAGTTGATTTCGGCCGAGGACACACTGTGTTTTGGCGCCCATCGTGTATGAATCCGGGTGAGAGGTGGTTACGTCACGTTTGGGTGAAATTACAAACCTACCCCTATCGAAACCTATAGAAATCCAGCAGATAGGCTTTGTGTGGCAGGGATAGGCAGTAGTAATTTCCATCTCGCAGATTTTGGTTTCAGGTGGTTACTGCGACTTTCCCCGCTTCGTTCAAATTTTGCAGAGTGCACGTTTACCATGCCAACTCAATTCAAATCCCGTTTGTATTCTATTTTGTCGGGCGGGATCCATTTTCCATTGGAATTACATTTTATATACATCATATTTTCATATATACTTTCAAAAGCACAACACCATTTATACATAAATATGGTTTACGAATGGCATGATCTCAGATTCATAAGGTTGTATCAATCAATTTGGATTTTCAAATATTTTAAACCACTTTATGTTGAAATCCAATGTATGCATTCCTCGCTAACTGTCTCCAATTAATGTGTGTTTCATGCGTTTTTTTTACTTCTCAAACATGTATAATGTGTTTCACACACGCAACATATAGTGTAATCCCGTTTAGACATTAATTGCATATAAACCATGCATTGTTTGTAATTAAAGAATCTATGGATCACCAATATTGATAAACTATATAACATTACACGTGTGCCCAAATTCAAATGAATATGCATGTTTGGTACATCAATTTGCGTTATGATATTATCGATGTCGTGATCTCCAGTTTAAATATTTGAATCCCCTTTAATCTAGATATTCATCTCATATAGCTATCACTCATGCTTATATAGGACTATCTCTCTGGACCTATAGGCATTCATCGTCTCTCAGGTATCTCTCGTGCTACCTGTATGTCGACAATGATCTTTTATCTTCGTAACACATTGATGGTACTCTCTCCCTCGACCTTCATCACTCTATCTCTCTCTAAGTATATCTCGCTCCCTGTTATGTGTCTCTAACTACGATTCTCCATGTGGAATCTCTTTCTCTCACACAAACACAAAACTTTGTCTCCCGGGGTCTCATTTCTCTCTACTATTCCCATGTGTGCCACTCGCACACCCCTCATACAGAGATGTCTTTCGCTCCTTAGATATGAGAACCTATGACTCTTCCTCTTAAATATCTCTTTCTCACACACAAACACAAACTCTGTCTCCCAGGGTCTCATATTTCTCCGTTGTTCTCTTGTATGTCGCTCACACACACTCTCTCTCTCCCTAGAGATATCTTGCGTTCCCTCATATGTCTCTCTAGCTATCACTCTCGTTGTGAAATATCTTTCTCTCTCGCAGACACAAAACTCCGTATCTCGGTATCTGATTTCTCTCTGATATCTGTTTGTATGTGACTCACATGCACCCTCTCTCTATCTCTCTCACACCCACACACATAACTCAGCCTTCTGATCCACTCGACTCCTATCTCTAACGCACACTAGCTAGCATCTTTATCTTTCTATTTATCTGTTTCTCGATCAACCTTCTTTCATGCCCTCACTCTTGATTCCTATCACGCACACTACATATGTTTCTCTCTACATGCAGTCAAGTGCCCTCTCACACACATATATAACTTCACCCTCTGAACCACCCGGCGGTCATCTCCAACACCCAAACTAGCGGATGTCCCTCTAGCTAGCATCTCCATCTCTGTATCTATCTGTAGTTTCTCCGTCAACATTTCTTTCTCGCATGGAGTCTTGCTTCCTATGACCCGCACTATATATGTCTCTCCATACATATGCATTTATAGGTTGATCTCTTTTGCACAATCGTTGTGCCTCACTCCCTCAACTCGCCATAGATGCATGCTCCAGCCCACGCGACTATCTCTTAAAGACAAAAACACATGCTCAATTGTCGGGCCTTCTTCCCTGCATTCTCACATGCATGCATATTGTCATACCGATCCGTCTCCCCTATGTCGTTGAACTTATGAATTATGTCTTCTTTCTTTTATCTCGATCATGCGCGTGCACACACACACATCCCACGTATACATGTATACCTCTCACACATGCACGTTCAAGGTCTCTATGTCTCCATATGTAGTTAATTACCCTCAATCCTAACGCCACATCGAATCGTTCTCCTCCTGTGTGCGCAAAACTTCCGCCTGGATGGGTAAAACACACACTCACACTTAA